>NC_138310.1:8555000-8800000 GCF_965601325.2 Salmo salar
TGAACTTCCTCCCGGGAGACGTCATTAACGACAAAAATGTTTGTCTTCCGCTAACGCTGAAATGAATATTCAGTTATTATCATCGCTGCTGCGCTGCTGCATTCGGGTCTGATGTGAGCATTAGGTTTCACTGCATACTCTGCTGTAGATATGCCAGCTGGGTTGTACTTATGGCCTTTTCACTAATCACTAGCGATATTCTTTCACTTCTGACTGCGTTTGCTTGGTTGCAGACAACTAAGGCCATCAATGTCACTCGTTTTTCCTGTAAGTCACCCTAACCCCGGCCAGGCTCCTTTTTTCTCTCTCTCTCTTACTAGATTTACATATTTGTTTTGACTAATGTCCTGTTATTGGCCACAAAAGACCTGTAATAACACTGTTTGGGTTTCGGGAGATCGCCTGAGCCAAGAACCGCAGAGTGAAATAAGATGTGGATGGGATAGGGTTGTGAGAAGGATTTCCATCACACATGGGGATCTCGGGGCGTTTGAATAAATGTATTCTTTGAGAAATGAACCCAGTTGGTCAGCTTATCGGCTGGATCAACACTGTATGGTTCTCATGACTTGTCCCCTTTTCCTATGTATGAGGCCCCACCGGGAAGAGCGGGGGGGGGGGGGGGGGATGATTATTTGAATTTCCCTGTTTATTGAATCTGGGGCACAGTCCAAAGGGGATCTTTTACGTTCCAAAATATTCACATCCAAAAGAGGGGGAAATGGGTGCAAATCCCACCTTATTGAAGGATGGCACACATCATCCGATGCTTTGATTATGATTTTTATATCAGTAAATATAACTCCAGGAAGCAATGATTTCTGCTGAAAATTATGGGGATGTTTACTCTGTGCGCTGAGTAATATATTACCGATCAAAGATAAACTGTTTGAGAGAAGAAAAGGGGAGTTGTATTAATGTAACAGTGGGAAAGAGGAAATGGCAGCTCCCAGAGGACTGATGTACCTTGTAAAACAATCGCTCTTCCAACCACAGAGACCCAGGCGCTGCCAAGACTACAGGGATGACGAGCAGCCCTACAAGCCCTGACCCTTAACACACTGCCAGGCACACCATTTCTCTATGAATCTTCCTTCCGACCTTGCCACAATTCCTCAGCCTCCTCTTCTGATCCTCCTTTCTCTCATTCTCTTGTTTTTCCCACCGTGGGGCTTGGGGGGGGGGGGGGTGTATGTGTCATCTCTCAAATTCCTATGAGTTAAAGATAATAAGAGGCTTGAGTGCTGTTCGGAGTTGGAGCTGGAGATGGTTGTCTGGGTTGGCTGGTGCTGACGTCATGTGGCCAAGCTCGGCCTGCCTGCCCTGGGCCTGCCGTGGGAAGAACCTCCCCTGGGTCCGGAGCTCTTTCACATGGAGGACAGGACAGTGCCATTAGTCTACTGACACTTCCCTTTCCTGCTTACAAATCGAGCTGTGTGGAATGAAGACGAGTGACTGAGGGAGAGTTTATTTGTGTCGTGTTTTATGTTGTAAAAGGGTCATGTTTGGCTATTCTGGAGATGCAATGCCATTCTCTGTAATGTAGATAATGTATGCTTCTTTTCCATTTATCCTAGGGCTCAGGTGAAATAGTGCTTTATAGGGGACCATAAAGACCATACATGTAGGTCATAGACTGGTGATTAATGTTTTAGAGGATTGGAACCTGTCCCAAATACATATATAAATACATATAGTGCATTCGGAAAGTATTCAGACCCCTTTCCTTTTTCCACATTTTGTTACGTTAAAGCCTTATTCTAAAATTATTGCATCCATTTTCTCCTCATCATTTTTTCCTCATCAATCTACATACAATACCCCAATGACAAAGCGATAACAGATTTGTATACATTTTTGCAAATATTAAAAATAAAAAACATTATTAACATACAGTACCAGACACATTTTTGGACACACCTACTCATTCAAGGGTTTTTCTCTATTTTTACTATTTTCTACATTGTAGAATAATAGTGAAAACATCAAAACTATGAAATAACACACTCTTGGCATTCTCTCAACCAGCTTCATGAGGAATGCTTTTCCAACAGTCTTGAAATAGTTCCCACATATGCTGAGCACTTGTTGGTTGTTTTTCCTTCACTCTGTGGTTCAACTCATCTTTAACCATCTCAATTGGGTTGAGGTTGGGTGATTGTGGAGGCCAGGTCATCTGATGCAGCACTCCATCAATCTCCTTAGTCAAATAGCCCTAACACAGCATGGAAGTGTGTTTTGTGTCATTGTCCTGTTGAAAAACAAATGCTAGTCCCACTAAGCGCAAACCAGATGGGATGGCATATCGCATGCTGTGGTAGCCATGCTGGTTAAGTGTGCCTTGAATTATAAATAAATCAGCGACAGTGTCACCAGCAAAGCACCCCCACACCATCACACCTCCTCCTCCATGCTTCACGGTGGGAACCACACCAGTGGAGATCATCCGTTTACCTACTATGCGTCTCACAAAGACACAGTGGTTGGAAACAAAAATCTCAAATCAGAACAAAGGACAGATTTCCACTGCTCTAATGTCCATTGCTCGTGTTTCTTGGCCCAGGAAAGTTTCTTCTAATTATTGGTGTTCTTTAGTAGTGGTTTCAAAGGGTGGCTTCTTTGAAGAATCTCAAATTTGTTTAACACTTTTTTGGTTACTACATGATTCCATATGTATTATCTCATAGTTTTGATGTCTTCACTATTATTCTACAATGTAGAAAGTAGTAAAAATAAAGAAAAACCGTTGAATGAGTAGGTGTGGCCAAACTTTTGACTGCTACTGTAAGTATTCAGACCCTTTGCTATGAGACTCAAAATTGAGTTCAGGTGCATCCTGTTTCCATTGATCATCTTTGAGATGTTTCTACAACTTGATTGGAGTCCACCTGTGGTAAATTCAATTGATTGGACATGATTTGAAAAGGCACACACCTATCAATATAAGGTCCCAAAGTTGACAGTGCGTGTCAGAGCAAAAACCAAGCCATGAGGTCAAAGAAATTAGAGCTCCGAGACAGGATTGTGTCGTGGCACAAAAAATGTCTGCAACATTGAAGGTCCCCAAGAACACAGTGGCCTCCATCATTGTTAAATGTAAGAAGTTTGGAACCACCAAGACTCTTCCTAGAGCTGACCGCCCAGAGCTGGGGCGGCAGGTAGCCTAGTGGTTAGAGCGTTGGACTAGTAACCGCTTGTAAAAATCTGTCGTTCTGCCCCTGAACAAAGCAGTTAACCCACTGTTCCTAGGTCATCATTGAAAATAAGAATTTGTTCTTAACTGACTTGCCTAGTTAAATAAAGGTAAAACAAAACACAAAAAAAGCAATTGGGGTGGTGGTGGTGGTGGTGGTGGTGGTGGCAGCATCATGCTGTAGGGATGTTTTCTCGGACTAGGAAACTTGTCAGGATTGAGGGAAAGATGAATGGAGCAAAGTACAGAGAGATCCTTGATGAAAACCTGCTTCAGCGCTCTCATGACCTCAAACTGGAGGAAAGGTTCACCTTCCAACAGGACAACGACCGAAAGCGCACAGCCAAGACAACGCATGAGTGGCTTTGGGACAATTCTCTGAATGTCCTTGAGTGGCCCAGCTAGTGCCCAGACTTGAACCCGATCGAACATCTCTGGAGAGACCTGAAAATAGCTGTGCAGCGACGCTCCCCATCCAACCTGACATAGCTTGAGAGGATGTGTAGATTGATGAGGGATTTAAAAAATATATATTTTAGAATAATGCTGTCACGTAAGAAAATTTGGAAAATGTCAAGGGGTCTGAATACTTTCCGAATGCACTGTATATATACACAGTAGAAGCTGTTATTGGTTCTTTTCTGCTTATGCATCATTTGGCCACACACACTAGTGGTGGGTTTGGGGTAGAAATAATGCCACATAAGCAGAAAAGAACCCAATACCAACTGTAAAATATGGTGGTGAATCTTTGATGTTATGGGCCTATTTATCTTCCACTGGTCCTGGGGCCCTTGTTAAGATCAACGGCATTGTTAACTTTACCCAGTACCAGGACATTTTAGCTAAAAACCTGGTGCCACTGACAGGAGACTGAAACTTGGCTGCAGGTGGATCTTCCAGCAAGACAATAACCCCAAACTCACATCAAAATCCACAAAGAAATGGTTAGTAGACCAAAAAATCAATGGCCATCTCAGTCTTCGGACTTGAACCCCATTGAAATCATGTGGTTTGAATTGAAGAGGGCAGTCCATGTGTTGACGAATGATATCAAGGATCTGGAAATTGGGACGCCAATCATTTTGACCCCTGTCTTTTTGAGAGAAAAAAATATATTACTTGCTAAACAAAAACTATTTCTCTAAGCAATTGTATTAGTATAAAATAACATAATTTCCACCAAAAATGTATCATACAATATAGCTTCAGTATTTGTATTACTTATCAATGATATCAATGATAATCCCCTAATAAGTACTGATTTATTGTTTCAGAAAAGTGGAATAATTGGTTTGCTGTTTTAGGTCAATCACTGAGACCTTTTATTCGATTTTTCCACGTTCCTAATAACGTTGCATTCTTTTGATTTCACAGCATACTACAGGCTTTTTCTCATAGTGTTCATTTTCCACCATTCAAAAAGCAAACAGAGAGATATTTTCCATTCCTGCTAGTCACATTATGCTGACAAAAAAGTTGCCTTACTGCCAGCACTAACTACTGTAGCATGGACCTACATAGAGTCGAGGGAGTCACCACCCGCTCTCTCTGTTTTTACCCAACACGTTTTTTTTCTGATTTCATCTATGAAACGGTTGTCTTTCTCACTGCCTACTTTTTATTTTCCCCTTAATGTTGGAGAAGTGCACAGAAGGAGATTTGAAATCAAGGCTTGAACTTGAAGCGGAGGTTAATGCTATTCACAATTTTTGATGTTTTTTTTCTTCAAGCGGGCCAAACCACCCACTTAGCGTAAGGTCACTAGCCAAGGCTGAAGCTGTTCAGTGGGGCTGCTGCAAACTTGGCATCGGTCGGACCAGACTCCCCGTTGCTCTACTAGACATACCAGCTCACTTGCCAAGTCAAATAACACATTTAGTGAATTGGAAATAAGATTTAAGTGGGCCAGCACAATGCGGCCAACCCTCTCATCTTTTACCCGATCCCTCTCTTTGTGTGCTAGACTGTGAAAACTGCTCTTGTTAAGGGAGTTAATCTTTTTTTCTGTTGATTATTTGGAAACAGGTCAGTTGAGTGTCGTAGCTGAAAACTCCGCCCACAAAGAAAGAAAGGGCCAGTTTTGTGATCCACTGCCTTGGTGGTTATTTTTTCCCCCTCGCTTTCTCTCTCTCACTAAACCTCGTCTCCACTTTCTCTCTTTCTTTCTCTCTCAGTCTCTCTCTCTCTCCCCATCTCTCGCAATTCTTTTTTTTTTACCAGCCCTCTTTCTCCTCCCTGCGTGGATAAGAAGCTCTTCCAAGGAATTCAATGGCCAAGTTCAGGCCCTTGAAGTGACTGGCTTTGATTCCAAGGTCCCATTTTCTTCTCTCTTCTTTTTTCTCCTCCTCCCTTTCAAAGCAGGGTACTCTTCGTTCACTGATGCTGACTCCTTTCACCTATCTCTCTCTTTCTTTCTTCTTTCTCTCCTCCTTTGTTAACCAAACATGTAAATGAAAGCATCTTTGGCAAGTATACAAAGACGCATAGATGCATATGCATAAGGCTAATGTTTTTGTTTGAAAAATGCATCTGGACACAGTACCAGCTTTTTTGTTTCACCTGGCTGCCAATTCCTGATCTTTTGAGAACATCCTTTGAGGAGTGGCCTGAAGTGTGAGGGGAATGGGAGACAGAGGAACACAGCAGTGCTGAGGCAGAGGGTTCTCGTAGTGAGGACGACTGGCTACTATTCTGAGGTTTGTGTGGTGAGGTTCTTGGTGCCCAGAGCTGCTGAGGCATCACCCCAGTGGCTATAAGAGTCAGGCTGCTTCCCTGACTTGCCCTCTACAAAATCATCAGCAGACTCCAGCACCATCATCTACCATTTTCAGACCAGCTCCCTACGCTCAATCCATGACCGGACCCTCTCCATCTGCAAAGATCTTGGCCTCTATTGGTTGACCTGTCATTATATATCGCTTGCTTGTTTTTTGGTCTTGAAGCGCTTTGAGATTCTATGAAAAGCGCTACAGAAATGTTGTTTGTTATTATTATAATTCGTTTTATTTCCTAAATTAGAAAATGATGTAGGACATCACGCTTCTTTGAAAGCAAGTGATATTTCAGAGGTTTTATGTCATATACTTTTGCTTGCTACCTCCTCAGACATACTGTATCGCTGAAGCCCCTGCTAACAGCCACACACCAATGAAAGACACCAGTGTGCCAGGTGAATAGCAGCAGCCTTACATAACTCCCTGTCAGTGGACAACCACCCTACTGTGACAGACAGGTCTTTAATGAAAGCCCTAATGAATCTCCTCTCTTCTGATGACATAAGCATGCCCGCACAACGTGCAACCGGGCGAGTGGAGCCCGCATGACGACAGCGTTCACCCGGAAGTTCTCATTCGCATGACTCCATTGAGCTGAATTAATTAGCTCTGTTTTCATGTCAGTCTGTAAAATTGGCTAAAGGTATGATAGATGCCACATAGAAATGCCTTGTGGTTCTGGTGCCTGGTTGCACCTCACACCCACCTGTTGCTGTGCTCTTAAGAGAGCCAATGAGCGGACTCAGTGAGTGGAATCTTCCACAACAGCCTTCCACATGGAGTGTATTCATTGGTGCACACCGTAGCAAACCATAATATAACAATAATTGGACCAAATAGAGTTTATATTGGACAAATTCAGGCCTCTGTTACATGGCCGCTGTAGGCCTCTTCTCGGCTAGAAGTTGGACACTCTTATCCAATCTGTGTCCCTTCTGTTAACCTGTATTGTCATTTCTATAACAGCACTGATCAAGAAGACTACTTCAGATGAGGCAAAAATGTGCGTATGTTTGTCCCCTACAGAGCTTCTTTAGCCATAAGGCTGTGAATTGCCAGGGACCTCACAATATGATATTATCACGATATTTAGGTGCCAATACGATACGTATTGTGAATCTCACGATTCTACAGTATATGTGTTGCAATTCAATACTGTGATTTTTTGCGATTCGATGTTCCATATGTCTGCTGCAGAGGGACAAGAGAGATCAGTCATGGAAATAAAAATGCAGAACACTAATTGGATCCCTATTTAAAAAGAAGATGAAGAACAAGCTATGGTGGAAAAATGCTGGAGTTTTGGCGCAGGTACAACCAACTAGCGCAAAAATAATATTGCAATATTATCAAAATGATACGATATACATGAATTGTCAAAGTAATATCTCAATATGTAACTGTATTCCCCCCCATCACTAACATATTATTTGTCAGTCAGTGCAGTGCCTTGTAGACCTATCACACATATCACATATGTAGATGATACCATTTACCATAGGATATTCAGGAACTCTGTTGATTTTCTCTTCACAAACATTTTCCTCATTGGCTACATCCCTGGACCTTTAGTCTGAAAAAAAAGCAAATACCTCTTTGATGACACTAAAACTAAATCTTCACCATTTGTTTACATCTTCTAAAGTATGTTTTTTGATCCAGCCTGCCTGGTGGCAGACAGGGGTGTGTTGGATAAAGGCCTGGATGTTAGTGTGGTCAGCCATGGTAAATTGGGGACAGAAGCCAGCGGACTGTGGTCACACAGCAGCTGTGCCATGGAGAGATCACGCCCATGTTAACCATGTGTCCAACTATGGGGTGAAGAGAGGCTGAGGAAAGGAGATAGCCTCACTGCAAGGCCCCCGGAGTGAGGAACCACGGTCAGAGTTCACCTGGTAACCTGGGCTGGGGCTATGAGAGAGACCAGCTGCATGTTCACTGGAATTGTAGAGGGAGGAGAGGAGGCAGGGAGGGAGGGAGGGAGGGACTGGGATGGCAGCCAGTATCAGCAGGCAGCTCTCAGAGTCCAGCTGGTCCAAGCATCCAGGGTCTACTTCAAGGACCTCTCTCCCTCCCTCCCTCCCTCTCTCCTGCCCTCCCTCTACCTCCCGCCCTCTTTCTCTCTCTCCCTCCATCCCTCTCTCTCTCTCTCTCTCCCTCCCTCTATCTTTCTATCCCTCTCTCTCTCTCCCTCTCTCTTTCTCCCTTTCGCTCCTTCATCCATCCCTCTCACTTTCCATCTCCCTCTCTTCTTATGCTTACCCTTTTCACTCTCCTCCCTCCCACTCTCTCTATGTCCTCTCTTACCGTCTCCTCCACCATTCCACCATATTTCTCTATCGGTTTCCTCTTTTCTTCCTTAACTCCCCTCTTTCTCTCTCTCTCTCTCTCTCTCTCTCGCTCTCTCTCTCCCACCCTTTGATCTAAGTCTTGATGGTGATTAATTTATTTTGGCAGTAGGGGAGGAGGAATAAGGTTTACTTAGTAAAGTTCAGAAAGTCAGGGGGAGAGAGCAACTCCTGATAGAAGAACAAGATCAAGCTAGGAGTTCCATCTGGCCTCATTTCCCTTCACTTTGTCCTGAAGAAAATACATTATTAGATTGTTAACAGGGATCTTTATATAGATCTGATGGACTTGAAGGTGTTTCATAGATTTTTTTGAATAGACTATGACACAGGAAATGGCCCACTGACTATAATATCTGTACAAATTATTTGCTCTGTTTTATATCGCTGAACATGAAGGCACTTAATGACAAAACTGAAGTTCCGGTTTGGGCCTATGAAACCCTATGAAAAAGCCTTTCACTATCTCCAAATCATACAGAAATGCAACTGAACCAGTCTGTCGGATAGCTGAGTATTCTGCTACAGTACTCTATATACAGTGCAGCCGGCTAATTGGCCTAAAGATGATGATACTAGTGTAATTCAATTTAAAAGCCTCTCTTGGTCCTCCTCTCTCTCTGGGATTAGGTTAATATGAACAGGTTATGGAGCAGTGTGGATTAAAGGGCCATGCCTACATGGTATGTGTCTAACCTTAATGTGATTAGCCTTCATCACGCTTGTTTACTCTTATGTCATTGTTGAGAACTGACAGTTCCGGAAAGTTCAGCCCCCTTCAACACACCCACTGCCGCCCACACCCACTCATACAGTACATTGTACGCACACCCACACGCACACGCACGCACGCACGCACACACGTACACGTACACGCACACGCACACACACACACACACACACATAAACGCAAGCTGCAGCCACCCACTCATGCTCTCACAAGCATACAAAACAAATAAGTGATGCAAACACACATGCACACATTGCTCACACACCTCTCTGAATGAAAGATGGAGAATTAGGTTTAGACACAGTTTAGACTTTCACTGCTCAGATATCAATGTGTCGTCGTGGAGAATAGGTGTCACTCACGACTTCCGCCGAAGTCGGTCCCTCTCCTTGTTCGGGCAACGTTCGGTGGTCGACGTCACCGGCCTTCTAGCCATCGCCGATCCACTTTTCATTTTCCATTTGTTTTATCCTTGTCTTACACACCTGGTTTCACTCCCCCAATTACTTGCTCATTATTTAACCCTCTTTTCCCCCCATGTTTGTTTGTGAGTGATTGTTTGTTGTATTTACGGTCCGTATTGTGGGCTAGGTGTTATCGACTTGTATTTGTAAGTCTTGAGTAAAATGACGTGTATTACTCCTCTGCACCAGCTACACCCAGACCTATTACAATAGGAGAGCACTGCTGAGTGGCTTATGGCTGCCTTGTCACGCCGGGTAAAGAACAATTTTCTTCCTGTAACTATATCATAACATAAAACATTTCTTCGAGACAATTTACTGTCAATCTATCATGCCCCTTTTATTAAGGCTGTCAAACTATTCAAATTATTGATCGAGTTAATGACATTGGTTAATCGCGATTAATCGTAGGTTTGAATTTGGTCCTTTAAAACCAGCGTATTGAGTTACAGGCATACTATTCTTTGATTGTACAGGATGGAAACACAATATTATCGACATCGGAACGTTTTAATAGCATTTTCACCATAAACAACACAAGTCACTGTAAATGGTCCATGTTTAAGTAGCCTTCCCTGTAGCTCAGTTGGTAGAGCATGGTGTTTGCAACGCCAGGGTTGTGGGTTCGGTTCCCATGGGGGGCCAGCACAGAAAAAAAAATGTATGAAATGTATGCATTCACTACTGTAAGTTGCTCTGGATAAGACCATCTGCTAAATGACTAAAAATGTAAATGTAAAAAGTAGGCCTACTCCCTCTTATCAATGTTCTTGAAATTTAACACTTGCTCACGCAGACACACAGGCCATATCCGAGTACTCATACTTGCATCTGATGTCGTAGGCCATTTGAGTATGCAATAATGTTTTTGTTTTATAGTGTGTGACATTTCTAAAATGGAGTATACTTTAAATGCCCAGATGTCATTCTCATTTCGGCTTTGAGATCACAGCTGATCATCAGTTGTCAATTAGATATGGGGATGCGCCAGAGAAATGAACCAATAGCGGGAGACAATGCAATTGCACATGACGTATTCTTTGTATTCGAAAATAGAATGTTTAATATAAGTGAATATTCGAAAATGGAGTATGCTGTAAATGCCAGGATGTTATACTAATTTGAGATTTTAATCTAGTAGAATTCGCATCACACTTTTCGGGAATTTCACAGCCACAATAAATTGGAAGAGGGGGTATCTTCAAGTAAACAACAAAACAAACTGCGCTGGTCTTCAAATGTAAGTCGTTTTTGTTCAACCTTAAAATGAGGACAACTATTTCATCTTACATCTTTGAAAACAGATTTGCAGCCTGCTACCTGCCGTGCCTTTAGCTAGCTACATACTTTAGTAGCTAAGACTAGAAGGTTACATACACCTTAGCCAAATACATTTAAACTCAGTTTTTCACAATTCCTGACATATAATCCAAGTACGAATTCCCTGTCTTAGGTCAGTTAGGATCACCACTGTATTTTAAGAATGTGAAATGTCAGAATAATAGTAGAGAGAATTATTTATTTCAGCTTTTATTTCTTCCATCACATTCCCAGTGGGCCAGAAGTTTACATACACTCATTTAGTATTTGTAGCATTGCCTTTAAATTGTTTAACTTGGGTCAAACGTATCGGGTAGCCTTCCACAAGCACCCACAATAAGTTGGGTGTATTTTGGCCCATTCCTCCTGACAGAGCTGGTGTAACTGAATCAGGTTTGTAGGCCTCCTTGCTCGCACTCGTTTCTTCAGTTCTGCACATAAATTGTCTATAGGATTGAGGACAGGGCTTTGTGATGGCCACTCCAATACCTTGAATTTGTTGTCCTTAAGCCATTTTGCCACAACTTTGGAAGTATGCTTGGGGTCATTGTCCATTTGGAAGACCCATTTGCGACCAAGCTTTAACTTCCTGACAGATGTCTTGAGATGTTGCTTCAATATATCCACATAATTTTCCTTTCCTCCTGATGCCATCTATTTTGTGAAATGCACCAGTCCCTCCTGCAGCAAAGCACCCCCACAACATGATACTGCCACCCCCGTGCTTCACAGTTGGGATGGTGTTCCTCGGCTTGCAAGCCTCCCCCTTTCTCCTCCAAACACAACGATGGTCGTTATGGCCAAACAGTTATTTTTTTGTTTCATCAGACCAGAGGACAATTCTCCAAAAAGTACGATCTTTGTCCCCATGTGCAGTTGCAAACCGTAGTCTGGCTTTTTTATGGCGGTTTTGGAGCAGTGGCTTCTTCCTTGCTGAGCGGCCTTTCCGGTTATGTCGATATAGGACTTGTTTTACTGTGGATATAGATACTTCTGTACCTGTTTCCTCCAGCATCTTCACAAGGTCCTTTGCTGTTGTTCTGGGATTAATTTGCACTTTTCACACCAAAGTACGTTCATCTCTAGGAGACAGAACGCGTCTCCTTCCTGAGCGGTATGACGGCTGCGTGGTCCCATGGTGTTTATACTTGCGTACTATTGATGGTACAGATGAACGTGGTACCTTCTGGCGTTTGGATATTGCTCGAAAAGATGAACCAGACTTGTTGAGGTCTTGTCACGTCTGCTCCTGCTACGCCCTCTGGTGTTCATCCGGTGTCTTCTTGACCTGCAGTTACTTCCACTGTACGTTCTCGCTCTCTCACTCTCCCTCTCTATGTGATTGTGTGGTTGGAAACAGGTGTGTTAGAGTCAGAGCAGATCCCTACCAGCTGCGACTCATTCCATAATCAAGACCTCTACAAATACTCACTCCTGCCACTTCCACTCTGCCAGATTGTAATCTCTGCTCAGTCAGTTCATGATTCTAGCCATTTATGATTTTTCAAGGTCCTGTAACTCTGCTGTGCCTGTTTCCCTGCCTGACACCGTTTATCCTCTCATTGCAGTTACCGCTCTGTCTCTGGCTCCTGTCTCCTGTTCCACATCTCACCACCCAACTACCTTGCTCTGGATTTTACTCGCCACCACTACCTTGGATACCCCTCAGGACCTGTTTTCCCAGTTCTACACAGCTAACTCTAACCTCAGTCTCCACATCTGTTTTTTCTGCAACTCATCCGAGCTTTCCCGGATCTGTACTCCATATCTCTCTGTGTAACAATAAATATTTTGGTTAATTCATCCCTGTTTCCTCATCTGAGTCTGCTCTTGGGTTCCCCTGTGTCGCTCCGCTTAACAGGTCTACCATTTTTTTCGGAGGTCTTGGCTGATTTCTTTTGATTTTCCCATGATGTCAAGCAAAGAGGCACTGAGTTTGAAGGTAGGCCTTGAAATACATCCACAGGTACACCTCCAATTGACTCAAATTATGTCAATTAGCCTATCAGAAGCTTCTAAAACCATGACATCATTTTCTGGAATTTTCCATGCTGTTTAAAGGCACAGTCAACTTAGTGTATGTAAACTTCTGACCCACTAGAATTGTGATACAGTGAATTATAAGTGAAATAATCTGTCTGTAAACAATTGTTGGAAAAATTACTTGTGTCATGCACAAAGTAGGTGTCCTAACCGACTTGCCAAAAAGATAGTTTGTTAACAAGAAATATGTGGAGTGGTTGAAAAATGAGTTTTAATGACTCCATCCTAAGAGTATGTAAACTTCCAACTTCAACTGGACATGGTTACTTGCTGTTGAGCGACAACTTCATATTTAACGTTAGCCTAGTTATCTAGCTAGCTAGTTTCATTGCACATAGGGGTGTTATCATTACTCCAAAGAGAACTAGTGTTTCTATTAGAAACAGGAATATTTTGCAACTGTTTGGAGTAATGATTACACCCGTTATGGGGAAGCAATGGTAAGCTGCACTCATTACTGTTTCACCTTGACACACCAATTTCATAAAGTATATGGCAGTTTAGCTACAGAAAGTTCACAGAACTCTATTTAGCTCATACTGCAGCAGTGGGCTCCTTGCCCGAGTCTTGGGTATAATGATACAAGCTTGGCACACCTGTATTTTGGGAGTTTCTCCCATTCTTCTCTGCAGATTCTCTTAAACTCTGTCAGGTTGGAAGGGGAGCTTCGCTGCACAGCTATTTTAAGGTCTCTCCAGGGATGCTTGATCGGGTTCAAGTCAGGGCTCTGGCTGGGACACTCAAGGATATTCAGAGACTTGCCCTGCGTTGTTGTGCTTAGGGTCATTGTCCTGTTGGAAAGTGAACCTTCACCCCAGTCTGAGGTCCTGAGTGCTCTGGAGGAGGTTTTCATCAAGTATCTCTCTGTACATTGCTCCGTTCATCGTTCACTCGATCCTGACTTGTCTCCAAGTCCCTGCTGCTGAAAAACATCCCCACAGCATGATGCTACCACCACCATATTTCACCATAGGGATGGTGCCAGGTTTCCTTCAGACGTGACGCTTGGCATTTAGTTGCCTTTTGGTGCAAGTGGGCTGTCATGTGCCTTTTGCTGAGGAGTGGCTTCCGTTTGGCCATTCTACCATAAAAGCCTGATTGGTGGAGTGCTGCAGAGATGGTTGTCCTTCTGGAACGTTTTCCCATCTCCATAGAGGAACTCTGGAGCTCTGTCAGTGACCATCCGGTTCTTGGTCACCTCCTTCCCCAAGGCCCTTCTCCCTTCGATTGCTCAATTTGGCCGGGCAGTCAGCTCTAGGAAGAGTCTTCGTGGTTCCAAACTTCTTCCATTTAAACAATGATGGAGGCCACTGTGTTCTTGGGGACCTTCAATGCTGCAGAATGTTTTGGGTACCCTTCCCCAGATCTGTGCCTCTATACAATCCTGTCTCGGAGCTATACGGACAATTCATTCAACCGACCGGTGTGTCTTTCCAAATCATGTCCAATCAATTGAATTTACCACAAGTGGACTCCAAGTTGTAGAATTATCTCAAGGATGATCAATGGAAACAGACTGCACCGAAGCTCAATTTCGAGTCTCATAGCAAATGGTCTGAATACTTAGGTAAATAAGGATATTTTTCTTTTTTTTATTTGTAATACAATAGCTAAAATAAAAAATATAAACTGTTTTCACTTTGTCCTTATGGGGTATTGTGTGTAGATTGCTGTGCGGGAAAAATCTATTTAATCCATTTTAGATTAAGGCTGTAATGTAACAAAATGTGGAAAAGTCAATTATTATTTACAACCAAGGTCTTTGAGTGCATGCATCCTCCAAAGATAGAGTGGTAGTTCATGGCTTGATCATAGGAAGGTGGTCAGGGAGATGGTTGATGAAGATGGAGTCTGGTGACCATCTTGTAGAGTGATACTCTGAGAACCAGCCTGAGTCGTGTAGCCACTGGACTACTTTTTCACAATGTATGGCACCCAATTGTATGGCGCCAGAAAGCTCACCACACACTATTCAGAGTAGTAGCCAGTCATCCTCATTACGAGCCCTTTGCCTCAGCACTGCATTCCTATACTGCATATCCCATTCCTCTCAAGCTTCAGGTGACTCTTCAATTGATACATGTGTAAGCCTACGGTACACTCAAATTTACTCCAAATACGTTGTTCCAAATGCTAGGTACATAGCTAATGTTTGGGGCGGCAGGTAGCCTAGTGGTTAGAGCGTTGGGCTAGTAACAGGAAAAGTTGCTAGATCAAATCCCCGAACTGACAGTGTATAAATCTTTCGTTCTGCCCCTGAACAAGGCAGTTAAACCATTGTTCCTAGGCTGTCATTGTAAATAAGAATTTGTTCTTAACTGACTTGCCTAGTTAAATAAAGGTAAAAAAATAAATAATTAAAGTTAGCCCAAAACAACAACATGAAAGGTTACTGGGTGGGGCTACAGATGATCCTTTCCAACAACAAGGAACTAGGGGGGAAAAACGTGCTCCGACTAGGAAAAACAGTCATACAGATCAGAAACTCAGTCTCTGACTTATCAGACTTGAAGATCACAGACAGATGATTTTTCCTAGTCTGAGCTCATTTTGTTTCAGAATTCCCAGTTCTCTTGAACACACCTGTGGCATACTGCATGTTTTTTATTTAACAGTGCTAAATAGTATGTAGTACGATTAGTGCACAGTATACAGTTTAAATAAGTAGTAAGCAAGCCGGATTTTGGACTCTCTCTCTCTCTCTCTCTCTCTCTCTCTCTCTCTCTCTCTCACTCTCTCACTCACTCTCTCTGCCTCTCTCTCTCTCACACACACACACACACACACACACACACACACACACACACACACACACACACACACACACAGCTTTAAGTACTGTTTAAAGCTTGAGGCATTCTAAATGAGTGTGACTTTAGGAAAAAAGAACTGGCTCTATGGATACAAAGAACAAAGAGCTTTTAAACTTGTCCAACAATGTTATGAACACACTGTAACCATCTGTACTGTTCAGATAACTTAACACACATAGGCCTGCTCATTATCCTTCCCTCCCTCTCTCTCTCACTTACTCCCGCTCTCACACCCATTCTCTCTCATACAGACACAATCATACACACCCCACTCTTGCATATGCAGCCTACCTTTGAAGCATCTCTGGCACCCCAATGGTGGAACAAGCTCCCTCACGACGCCAGGACAGCGGAGTCAATCACCACCTTCCGGAGACACCTGAAACCCCACCTCTTTAAGGAATACCTGGGATAGGATAAAGTAATCCTTCTAACCCCCCCCCCCCCCCCCCCCCCCCCCTAAAAGATTTTGATGCACTATTGTAAAGTGGCTGTTCCACTGGATATCATAAGGTGAATCCACCAATTTGTAAGTCGCTCTGGATAAGAGCGTCTGCTAAATGACTTAAATGTAAATGTAATGTAAATGATGACAAGCCTATTCCCTTTCATTTCCTCTTGTGCCGTCCAAATTTCAGCATAGCCTAGTCAGTGATCCAGTTATCAGGTTGGTAGCTAGCTAGCTAGCTGCTGTGAACATTTAAAAACGGCCCTCAACATGTGCACGAATCTGCGGCAGATAGAAAAAAACATAGCTCCGGTAATATTGGGCATAACTTTTACAACATTTTGTCTCGAGGCACACGGTCTTCAACGATGTAGCTAAAGGTACACACATTAACTGAAGCTGTGTCCCGTGTTGTGTTTAGCGATTTAACGGCGTAAAAAGAAAAATGTACGCCGATAAACATGTCATGCGTTAACACATTATTAACACATTAACTTTGACATCCCTAGATTTGATATACACTGGGTGTGATTTTTTGGGGGGGGGTTTTTACCCAACCTTTCCTTTACCTTGAATTCTGTACTGACACACTAGCTCTTTTACCTTAGTTTCAGCCACAGTTATCCTCGTCCTTTCCCCTATTTCCTCCATTACTATATACATTACCGTTAAAAGCAGGGAAGGCTGAGAGTCCATAGTGTGTGTGACTGCAGGGTTCAGTCCATTCCCCTGAGATGGGACAAGACAGCCATCTTTGGAGTCAAGCACCTTCTTTCATCAGGCTAATGGAGCTATCAAGGCTGCAGTGTACAGAGGAGGCTACCTGATGTCTGTTTGATTTGCCCTGCTGTATCAGTGTTGGATATGCCACAGTGTGGCCCGGAGTACTTTAGACCAAGGTTCCCCAAACTAGGCCGCCTGGGTACACGTTTGTTATCAAGGACTACACAGGGGGGTCAAGCGGGGAGGCTGCAGGACTGGGTTTGGAAAATCCTGCCTTAGACTAGTGTCATTAGCCATTGATGTTATTGGCTCATTATCAGCCAATTAGGTGGTTATCACACATAGTATTTCAATTACATCCATGGCCTATGATCCAACAAAGACCAATATCCCTGATTAAAGATGCTTTGAGAAATAAACACTTTTCACAAGCCCTTTGAACTTGGCGTGAGAATTAGAGCTCTGCGGCTCTGTTCATTCTAGGGCGAGCATGTGACAGTTCAATTAGGGGATTCTCGAAAACGTACCCCTTTTATAAAATGACTGTTGTGCTAAGTGTATCTGTGTCTGCACGCCCACGGGCATGGGTACACACGTTCCTGCGCACACACTGGAGGACAAGTAATATAAGTGGGTATGCCTACATGAATACTGTAGTTGGGCCTCTAGAAGGAGCTACTAATCAGCACTGTGTCTTTAATCACCCACAGTGGGTCAGCCTGCGAGTCAGAGACACAAAGACTATCCTCAGGTGAATCATAATTAGGAAATAAAGTCCTCTGAATGAGAGGCCTAGAAAAAAAGAATTAGTCACAGGATTCGTCCTTCACTTTGACCATGGAATCAGTGCCGGTGCTTCTAACTTTCCCCAGTTGCACCACCTTTTTTAAATTAATAACCTAACACAGTTCTCAGAGTAAAGTGAGTCACTGGTGAAGTGAAAGTAATGATTTACCCACTTTTTTGACAATTTATATTTGGTCGTTGGTATGCCAGGTACAGGGACTGGCAGTTGTGAAAGAAAGCCATTTGGAGTTTGATTCAGAGCTTGTGTCTCTCCACACTACAGTGATTATGGCAACAATAAACCTTATCTATAGTCTTGGCCTTTTAAGCTTGAGAGATTATTTGGAGTTTTTCACCCCATTAACCGAGAGAGGCAACAGCTCTGCCCATCCGTGTGTGTGTGTGTGTGTGTGTGTGTCAGCCATGCCTGTGTGCCGCTGTGTTTCTTCCTGTTTACTTGTTAGGGGGGTTAGCCCTGTGATCCATGATGGCTCAGTAAGTGTCGGCATCGTGATTAACTCCACATAGCAGCACAAACTTCTTCCTCCTCACTGCATAAATGGGCCCTAATTGAGGCGAAAGGCTCCTTAGCAGGGCTTCCTCAGTCGGCTCCGATTAAAACATCATTTTACAGCCAAAACGAAACACGTTCCTAGTTCCCAATCGCTGTCCTTGAAATATTGTTCTGTAGCTTGGGGCTTGTATTTAAAATCACTGAATAATTGCAATCAGATTATTCTAATCAAGTGCTGGAACAGTAATTACAGGTTGCAGTCATTTAAGCTGCCCTGGAAGTCCCATATACTGCCGGTGTGCATATTAAAAGTTTATGTCGGGAGAGATAAAATTAATGAAGAGCCGCGTAATCTTGTGACTGTTAGATAGGTGTCACATGTGCGGCAGGAGTGGAGGATCGGGTGGCACGCTACGGACGTTTGGGTGTTTTGTACCCTGTGGCTTCCCCTGTCCCCCCAGCACATCAGCGTACCCACGCATTAACCACCTGCTCCCAATACGAGTAGACGCGTTTCCACCTCCGCATGGCGCGGCAGCGCAGAGCATCGCTCCCCCCCCCCTCCCGATAACCTCATTGGTGCCCAGGTCTGCATTTCATGTCAAGGCAAACGTTAGGTGACTTAAATCTGTGCCAAGCTGTCAGGATGGCATGTGAATTACAATCCGGAGGTCTGTGTGACAGCGGAACCGTCTCCCTAATCCTGTTTAAGCACATCCGCATCTCTCCCTGCTACCAAACACAAACAGAAGGGTGTGTGTGGTGTTGGTGGGGAGGGAGAACATGCTCTGAATGTATAATTCAATATGACTAATCATGGCGTCCACTGCCAACTGAGGAGCGGTGCTGATAGTCAGCCCGGTGGTAATATTATAAGGTTACAATGCACTTGAGCAGAGATGCGGAAGGATACCTGGGATACACTCACGCTCAGTTCGTTGGTTGGGACGCGGTCCACATAGCTAGCGCACCTAATCCCCATTCAGAAAGTTTGGCTGCGGAGCCAACACCTCCCCCTGCCTCTCAGTGCCTCTGACGTTAATCGCCAAAGCGCCAAAAATGAGCAAACAACAGGGCTGGAATTTGACAATAATAATCGTCCACAATAAAAGCACTACCTATGTGTTATTGAACACACAGGGCTTACGTAAATCGATCGTAACGGCCATTTAGCGGCGTAACTGACGCTCCACGCGTCGCTTCCAGGTATTGTAGAAAAGCAGGTCACGTCTTAATCTCCTTACCGCGCCCATACGGGGTGTAATCCAACGACGCTAGTATGAAAATGTATCATTTACAGTAGACTGGCAGTGGGAGATACATATTCACATAGATATACTGTAGTTTTGGTATAGTAATGTGTCGCAAACAAGCAGAGGAAGGAGTTGCCAGGCCAGCCCAGCCCACCTGCAGTAATAAAAACCCATTGTTATTACGATTGATATTTTACAGGAGAACGGTTTGCATGTCTTTCAAAAAAGATCCCCATCTTTCCCGGTGACCTGGTTTCCCATAGAGAGGTCTAACTTTCATTCGGGTCGAGTTCACACTAATTGCGCCTGGTTACCTTTTCGATATGGATAGGTTCCGACTAGTACGCCACAACCACGTTTCACTAAAGTTGACCTTGGCTATGTTTTCATGATCCCGCTGATCTCCGTACTGAATCGCCCGAACGATTCCTTTTTTTTTTTTTTTTAAACGTCTTATCAAACAGTGACGGCGTGAATCGAAGTGATGTATGAGATGGACTTTTTTGAAATGTTAATCATCCCCACACTTAACCGCTGCCCATTGTGTGTGAGGTCACCAGAAGCGTATTAGCTAATTGGAGATTGCAGTATTTCTAATTAGTTGTGAAGATGATGGGAACAAAGGACACAGGTTTTTCCACACCTTATTCATTTTCACTCCCTTTGTGCACTCTGACTGAGGGGGAGTGTGGAGGGAATGTAATTAGCCCTTGTACAGAGATCCGCCTTAATGCAGCTCTCCGGATGGAGATACAAAATGGAGGTAGGACAATACTGCAGGCTATCTTGCTTTTTCTAAGCAAGAGCATGGAGAGATATATCTTCAGGGCCATTATGACTTTATCTCCCATATTGTGTCCAGGCTCATGTCCATTTGATGAGTCTAATAGACATCGGCTGGGTTTTTATCAGAGTGCAAATTGAAGGAGTCTCCCATGATTTGTGTTAGAGTTATCACTATTTAATGATTCAGCCTGGTTTTTCTTAGGGAAACCCAGACAGGGGTGTTTTGTTGATTTTTCATGAGTGATAATCCGGATGATTTTCTATGGCCGATCGGTATCACGTCTTCTACATCTTCAACATATAACGTAACGGTTAGGCCAGGAATGTCTCTGTCAGAGGATGGTACCTTATAAAACAACCAACCACATGTAAGTCATATGAAAGGAAAGAAAGAGAGAAAGGCAAAGGAATAGCGAAGCGGACAAGTCTTGAATGTTCCAGATAAAACTGGCAGGTTATTACACATTTCCATTCCCGAGTCAAATATAAAAATTTCTATTATAAGGACAATTAATTACCCTGCAAAATGGCAAATGTGCATCCTTGTCAGGTAGAGTGTACTCTGATGGCCTTTCCTCAAACAGTGAACCTGGAGATTTGATCTGTTCTAATGGTTCTGCAGGAAAGGGTAATTACGCCATGGTCAAAGCTAATTTGCTTTCTGCCAGATGAACTGTTGTATTTTATTGTAGGCTGACATTTTAAAGTAATTATGGCACTGTTGACCCCGGCCAATTCCAGTTGTAGCGTTGTCTTGGGCAGCCCTGCTCTCTCTCTCTCGCTCTCTATCTCTTCTCTCATTTTCTCTCGCACTCTGTCGCTCTCATTCTCGCTCTCTCTCTCTCTCTCCCTCTCTCTCTCTCTCTTAGTGCAGCAGCAAGGTAATGACACGGACGGAGAGAACCATATGGGGCCCCTGGAACCAGCTCTACAGGCCAGGGAGGAGGGGGGGGGGGGGGGGTGATCACCCATCACCCTCACATCATTATTACCCATCATGCATTTCAGATAGACTCTGGATCCAGATTGGAATATATGCCACCATGGCCATGAGGATGTGTGTGTAATCTGTTTTGTCCCTTCACAAGCCGTCCCTCCCGTAGATCCATGTATTGATGAGTAGGTAATTATGTGGCTCAGTGATCATCTCTGTGTTGCTTTATTGCGCAGGAATTAAATAGGCAAAGGTCATTTTGTGCCCCCTACAAAATTGCCTGCAGAAAATCATATGGCGATGAGAGCAGTTATGGATTTCCTGCCCCCTGCTTTTCTTATTTGTCAATGAACATTTGAAACGGATGTCAATCGATATGCGCTTCTAAAACCTCTGTATTTTGTGTTCCCAAACAAATCTGCTCTCTTCTTTCTTCCTCGCATGCACATGGACGTACACAAATGCATACGCACACACTCACACAAAGGACCTATGAATGCTTGTTATTATGATGAAGAACAAAACATTTAAAAATGAACACGCTTTTGTCTGTATCAGTTTTTGGACACTAAGTAAGCAGGTTCAATAAACAGTGTCATGTTGACACAATAGGAAGCTAACAGATCCTACCCTCACAGAATGCCTTCTTGGCCCCGTCACAGGACTACAGAACAGCCCCATGCCCTGTCTAGTCATATTCATATGCATCAAATGTTAGCTAGCACCAGATGAATCCATCCGTCTTGTGTCCTGCCTGAGTTATAAGACATTTTAATCAGGAGGGGGAATTATGTCCATCCATCGGCCGTGATGGCTAACAAATGGAGCCTCAATTCAGCCACAAAGTCGGGTATTAGAGAAGCGTGACAAACACAAACACCTAAATCAGTGGAACGTCCCAATCCCAGGTAGCCTTGCCAAGTTTTCTTAATTTGCAGCCCCCGGCCCATCCCTTTCCAATGGGACGCGAGCCGAGCGGGGCCTATTTTTCCCACTCTCTCTTCCCTTCATCTCGAATATCATTCTGAACCTAATAAAGACTGACACTTGTGACACTTCAAACATGTAGCCACCAACAGCTCGTTGATGACAATAGAGCCCTCAGCGCTACACGCATTAATAGAGAAGCAGAGCGGAGCTGGGAAGACCAGCCCAGCAGGTGTGCCCCACACATCCTTGCACCGCCAAACACTCCCTCTCATTCAGCCTGTCACAGCTTACAATGGCACAAAAAGCCCTTCACTGATGACTCGCACAATGGCCGCAGCAAACATACAGGCCCATAGCTTTGTGCCGTTCACTGTCTTAGAGCAATATAGGTGTAAACAAGTTCCAGTTTTATGTTGTGAGCGTGTATGGGTAGATAAATAAGGCTTTATATTTTTGTACTTAAAAAAAAAAAGTATTATGTATTCCTCTTACTTTGTTTTATTCTGAGGTTAAAGTAGTAGTACTTTTTCAATGAACACAATGCATCACTAATTCAAATGTACTTGGGAAATACATTTTAAGCCAAGTATTTCCTCCAATAAGTATTCAAGCCTCATATTCAATGTATGGTTATTTTTTAAAGTACTTATCTGTACTTATTAGGTTAAGCAATCAAAGGGGATGGAGCTCCTCTCTAAACAATTAGATTTGGGGATCAAAGCTCCAGCTCTGCTCTGTAGCCGATGGGGGGTGTCAGTGAATATATGGCTCACTGTGCATTGTATGGCCTAGCTTTCTCTTCCTCTCTTAAAGAACAGCATGCTTAATTGTAAAGCCTTGTCAATTGCCTGATACAACTTTGATAATGAAAACCTTCAGCTCACTATTCATTACAGTCACAGTCTTAGGAACAATGGAGTTAGGAGCTCGGTGTATAGCTATAGTCATAACGTACCAGCCGCCTCTACAATCTAACAATAATTCCATTTTTCACAATGAGTACGTATTGAAATCGTAATAAGGCGACGGCCCTGTTACTGGTGTGATTTCTTTTTCTTCTCTTTCGTTCTAGCCAAATGTAAAAAAAAAACAGACTAATTTTAACAGATGATTTTCTGGTGTGCTCAGCAATGTTTAATCACCTTACAATATTTAAAAATAGTCATTTTATTTTAGGATGAGCCTTTCCTGGATCTCGTCGTCTCACATTGTCCTTGAGTGTACCGCAAAATATACATTTAATTGAATCGATGACACATTGCCTCACGTTCACACTTGGCTGTTGTGTCAGGATGAATTGGAAGGGCAGTACTGGCTCTGTAGAGGGGAGCACGTAGCCAAAGAGCACAACCAGGGAACAAGACCGTGATGGTCAGATACTCTATCAATTGGTTACAGGATTATTTGTTATGAAGCATGTACTCCGGATTACTCTCCTCCCTTCCCTCTCTTGCTTCATTCTCTGATTTGTGTGTGTGTTTGTGTGTTGGTATGCATGTATATGCACGTGTGTGTATGTTGTGTGTGTGTGTGTATGTGTGGTGTGTGCATGTACCTGTGTGCTTTTGTGTGTGTGTTAACACACCAACCCATGAAGGAAGTCAAAGTGGATGTTCAGGCCTTCATTTAATCTCTGCTGGACTGTTTTGCAGAGAGAGCAGGAGTTTGAAGCGTTTCACAGCTACAATGAGCTCCTTTCTTTCCGCTCTCTGTCAGACAGCAAAGCAGCTGGATGGGGCTGGCGTTTTTTTTAGCCCTTTTTAACTTTTAAAACGCACACCAACACTTTCATTGATCATAGGGAAATGAAAGAACGAATAGTTATCTCTCCCAAATTCCTACCTGGTTTTTGATCAACGCTCCTTTTTTAAATAGACTTGAGAAACCATGGACTTTTCCCCCGCCAGCATTAGTGGCCAGCCCAGATACAGTCAGGATCGTTCAGTACCATACATTCTGTTGAGCCGCAGTATGGCCATTTTCCACTAGGAACTCCTCTTTCGGGTTGAAACATGGCTCTAGACCAATGCCAGTGTTTCCCATCGGTTTTGGGTCAGCACAAAACGAATTGGTCAAATTAGTGTTTTAATGACACTTGGTCCCTTCCTTGATTTCTATCGTGCTGTATCAAAAATCATAGGGATATTCATTGTTGTCAGGGTCTATATTGAAGTACCACGGTGTTTTGCTTCAGCTCTTATCTGTCCTGCTGCCTCAAATGTATCTGGTACAAAGAGGGTCTTATTGGGCCAAGCGTTTACAATACGACTGGTACAATGAGGATACCAGTGCGTGTGTGTGCGTGCGTGTTTGTGTGTCTGTCTGTCTGTCCGCGTCTGCCCCTGACTGTGCTGTGAAAAGCCCTTTCTGATCTCAATAGGATGAGCCCAGAGTGTTCCTCGAAAATGGCTCCTTAATTCATCACGCAATCAACCAACCATATAATTTAAATACTTCTCTGGGAATTAGTGTAATGTTATGATAATTGCTATACAATTCGCTATAATACTTTCTCTCTGGTTAGAATTACTTGATTTTGCACCGTAAAAGGTGCGTAATGTAAGGATTTTAATTGCTTAATAAATTGTGGGAAAATAAACTAGCTGGAGGGGAGTGTTGGTGGATAAAATAGGCAATGTCTTGTAGAGCTATCTGTTCCACATTAGCACTACATTATGTTTCACATCAACCCAAATGTGAACAAATCCATTTGCTGGATGTGCTTTCAAAATAAAGACAGGAAATAGTTAAAAGGAATGTGATGGTTGTGATGGTTGTGATGTGATGGTTGAAGGGCTGATTCTGTTTGAATGGACGAGGCTGTTGGATGAGTCAATGAGGGGTCAAAGACCGGGGTGTAGGGGAAAGCGCCGAATTACATTTCCTGTTTTCTACGTTGCATCTGTTTTACACCCAGGTCATCTCCCTTGCCGAAACTGTTTACACCCCGACCTCAGGCTTTTGGAGGGCAGGAGGGATGTGTGTGTGTGTGTGTGTGTGTGTGTGTGTGTGTGTGTGTGTGTGTGTGTGGGGGGGGGGGGTCGTTTTGGAGGTGGTGTGAGGGGGTGGGGGCTGCTTTCACAGCCCATCACCTTCACTTCCACACCCAATTTGTCATGAGTGTCACGCGTCCGGGAAAAAGCTGCAGAAGCCTCTGCCAGAAAATGGCTGCAACAACGTAAGGGGGTTAGTAGCAGGCAAAGGTGGCGCTACGCTAAGGTATGCTATCGCCCAATACGGCACAGCAGTGTGAATTAAAAAACACACGCTAACCAACCTGTTCGCAGGCGGCGACACAACACACATTCCCTGCCCTTTCCCGAATAAAAAAAAAAAGCCATCCGTTCTCTCCGTACCCTGAGACGCGTTGTGTGTTGCAGTCATCGCCGGCGCGGTGCTGTGCTAAGTGAGTGGGTGTGGCGGGTGACATGGCCGCCAAGCCAGTGACTCTGAGCGATGAGGCTTCAAAGGCACCGGGCATCTGTACACACCGCCAGACCTGTGACTGATAGGTCATTAGCCCTTAATCAAATTCTAGTGTCAGTGTTGCCTCCTATTATTGTTTCATGGAGGCTCTTCCTGACAGTGCACTCTGGATTTGTTGAATGGGCATTATTCTTTCTTGAATAAGGGTTCAGTCAGTTTAACCACGTTTATTTGCATGCCCTCAAACTACTAAATACAGCGGTTTTTCATACATAGCGGTTCACATTGCTATGATTTCCAGAACTGACATTGCTCACAGTGATGGTTAGATTGTAGCATTTTGGCAGGCACATTAGTACACATTCACACACACACACACACACACACACACACACACACACACACACACACACACACACACACACACACACACACACACACACACACACACACACACACACGCTCACGCAATACATGTACACTTTTCTATGACTTTGTTTACGGTCAAACCCAGGCAGGCAGGCAGAAAAGCTATTACAGGGGAGAAAGGCCTGTGGGAAAAGGATTATGGAGTGGAGTAGTTCTCAGGTCTTTGTACATCTCTGGACAGAAACTATCAGTGACTTGTTCACCTGGCCCAAATCTCAGCGCATTAGTCCCTCAGTAGGCTGACCTGCATAAAGAATCAGCAGGAAGAGCTTAGCACTGACACAGAGATTGAGCTGTAGATACTGATGCTCAACCCGGGTGTCAGAAAGGCAGGTACAATGGTCAGCGTTAAATGTTATGGCTCTCTACAAAATATTGGGAGACCCTAATTTTGTGGTGTGAAAATACGTTTATTCAATTTTAAAAAGTATTTGAATATAGAACAAAAATCACATTTTTAAATATTTGAAATATGTCAACCTTCTGAGGTAATTATCGTCACGTTTTTGTTAAGAGCACTTTTTTGGTGTTCATAGCAATTTAATGCAGGTGGCTTTGGGACGTGGGAGTGCGTAGTTTACATTTGCCAGACATTTATCATTGGGTGTTAGAGATAACATTCGGGGGGGAAGACACATATGCTGTGAGTACTCATCAATTCGTTCTAGCATTTTAAAAATAGAGGAACAGACCGCGTACGCTGTACGGATGGTGAGTGGGGTGAATATTTGGCCCTTGATTGACATGTGTTTTATATCAGTACAATGTTCTCATTGAGGAGTCCAGCGTAAAGAGGGCTGGGCCGGCTGACTGGGGGTCTGAGCGGCAGGGGTTTCACACTGATTAATCACCCCCCCACCCCGAGAGAGCTCCCCACAAAGGGAGGAAGAAAAAAAAAACGCTATTGAAAACGTGACAGAAAATAGAAAACAAAACAAAACAGTTCCACTCAAGGAGCAGGCACAGATTACTGTTACTCTCTCATGACGCAAACCTACAGACAGGGGCACGCCATGTGGAGTGGGCTGCTTAGATAACAGAGAGGGAAAGCATTGTCTTGCTCCGAATCGTAAGAATCCATTGGTTGAGTAAATAAATGAATGAAACGTGATCAAGTTGAACGCTGCACGTTTCATTCCCCCTTCTTCTTCTTCTTCTTCTTCTTCCGCAGATGACTTAATTTGCTCTGGGAAAGTGGTGTGTCCTCTGAAGGTCTACCTCCCTCTCTCTCTCGCTCCCTCTCTTCCCTGTCTCCTCTATGGGCTGTGCCGTGACCTTCATGGCCACTCCACCTGCAGGAAGCCATGTTTGATTCTCTGTCCGCCGAGACGCCTGCTTGACAGCAGAATGGTGTCACAGGACCGAGTGGAGGAATTTCTCTTTCTCTGTCATCATTAAGGGTTTTCCCCCTATGGTGAGGGGGATGAAAAGTACGATTTAATGTTCTCAGGAGAGTGGCAGCAGAAGAAAGGCTCAAAGCCTCGCATGCTGGTTTCTGAGTGGGTCACTCCAGCCCTCGCAGCGAATGGGATGTCCCTGTGGAATTTGCCATAGACCGGGCTGAAAGGAGAAGGATTAAGACCCTTTTAAGGATGGAAATGTAACAAAAGGAGCACTTTTATGATGTAGCAGCATAAAATGAGGGCCTCCATTGTGTAACTGATTGCAAAATATCTTTGAAATGAGCGACCTGCGATGTGTGCTCTCCCTGGGCCCAGTGGGGATTCAGTGGCTCCTGCAAAATGACTTGTCTACATGAGAACCCGAGTGGCTCTCGTTGAAGGAGGCAAAGTAGAAGATTACTGGTTTGTTTCTATTTTCTTCCCTCCTTCCCTGCCTCCATCTCCCGTAAGCATTGGATGGAGAGACAGTCCCAGGTTAATTTGGAGAGAGAGAGGGAGAGATGGTAATTAGCATACCCGCAGGCGAGGCTAAGTGAACCTAGGCGGTCCCTGCGCTTGTGTTTAAGCCAATCCTGTGTGGGAGATGAAGCCGACCAGACAACGTCACACAACAGACAAATACAATAGGCCTCGTCTACTTGAACGCACACTGCCGTGTCATAACAGCTGCTGGAAGATGATTCAATTTTGAATTAGTTCCTTTCTTTTCCGAATTTCTTTCTGAACTAAGCTTTACTTTTGTTTTGTTTCATGCAACGTTAGTCATATTGTTGTACTTTACAAAATTGAAACATTGTCTTAACAACATTGTAAATGAGTATTTAAAAAAAAAAAAACCTTTAGCCAGGTAGGGCTGAACATGCTTCACCTGGAATGGTTTCACAGGCAAGGAGCAAAAGGAAACACCCCTTCCTGATGCAGACGTTATGCAGACATGCTATCTTGTAGGAGTGTAAAGTTACCAGAGGTTGGGTATATCTACACAGTAAAGACTGACCGTGGGCATACTGTATGTTCCCGTTCACAGGCTGCCTCAGAGTGTGAGAGTTTATAGACTTGTGTCTTTAGTGCAGGAGGAGGAGAGGGCTGAACACTAGAGGGGGAGCTTACCCATGACGGAGATTCACAGTGCTCGGACAGAAAAGTGTTTCTCAGCCCCCCCCCCACCCCCCCCCTCTTCCCTCCACTGCAAGCAGCAGGAGACCTTCAGGGATCAAGGGTCAGGGGTCGAGAAGAGCGGAGGGCCTTTTTATTGTCCTTCTCCCAGGAAAGCTGTGGAGAATGTGATGTGTGTGTGTGAGAGAGAGAGAAAGCGAGAGAGAGGGGGGGGAGGTTGGACTAGCGAGAGAGAGGGGAAGAGTAGTGTGTAGTGCTTTTGTGTGGGTGGGTGTAAATTTGTACATATATATATATAGCATAGAATTAGAAATTTGATTGTGGTTGTCTTGGATGTGGTTATTTTGTGTGGATATCTGTGCATGTAATCGTTTGTGTTTAGAGTTTGTGCGTGTGTGTGTTAGAGAGTATAGGAGGCGAGAGAGAGCGAGAGAGAGAGAGAGAGGAGAAAGAGGGGGCGGGCTGGTTGCTGAATTGTAAGCGGGGGAGAGAAGTTTTAGCAGCCCTCACACTGAGATATGGAGCTCATAAAAAGCCTCTGGAGGCAGTGTAATATCAAGAGCAGGATTATTCCCCAATCCCCCACCCACCCCTCCTGCACTGCCGCTCCTCTGTCGGACCAAACCCTCCTCACCCCCATCCACCCACCCCACATCATTTAAATGTCTAAGGAGTAATTGAATGAATTATCATACAATTTTGACAAATTCATTGACTCGGCTGGGTGAGTGAGCGAAACGTTTCCTCCCATTTGCGTCTAATAAGACATGACATTTGAGATTAGTTTATGTGCTGGTTAAAGACCTTTCGCCTTTTCCCCTGGTTCATGGAACAAAATAGCACTAAACGGACGAGGGAAATCTTCAAATGCGGTGCAGACTGCAGTCTTTTTAGGGCTATGCGGTGACTGCAGCCTTAAACCCGGCATTTATCCATTTCCCCAACTCTTCCATATTCATATACTATCTACTGGATTCATTTTTCATTTTGTTTTGAAGATGGGCTCGCAAACTGAAGCCAGTGGCGGAGCAAAAGGAACTGTATTGGGGGGGATGGAATTCAGCGCTGCACAGACTGCTCACTCTGACCTCAGTGTTCCCACATCAAAGTGCTTCCCCAGCCCACTTCCCTCAGTGAGAGCTGCAAAGAGGTCTAGAGCACTGGAGCTTGTGTGTGTGTGTGTGTGTGTGTGTGTGTGTGTGTGTGTGTGTGTGTGTGTGTGTGTGTGTGTGTGTGTGTGTGTGTGTGTGTGTGTGTGTCTGTGTGTGTGTGTGTGTGTGTGTGTGTGTGTGTGTGTGTGTGTGTGTGTGTGTGTGTGTGTTCACATGCCTGCAGGCAGGGATGTATGCTGCCAATATGTGGTGCTATGGTGATACCAGGCTCTTAGCCTCTAACTGAAACCCTGTGTGCTAAGGAGGGGTGGAGAGAGTGTAGTGCCGCTGCGGTTTTGTGCAAGTGCTTTTTGAGAACTTCTCTTCGTCTACGCTCATATGTTTCTTTGTTCCTTTTTTCTCGCTCGACGTTGACTTGAACCGTAAAAAAATGTGAGGAGTCTAAGGATGTCGTAAGAAAAACGACATTGGCAAGGGTAGCTTAATGTAGATCATGAACACATTCTAAGCCAGGTCGAGCGAGAGGGTGGCGTAAAACAACAACTATAGTATGGTGTACGCGGAGAGGCTCCACATTTTAAACTAGCTGGTCACTGCTGTGTATCCTCTGCCTTTGATGAGGCTGACCAAAGTTAAGTCCACAGAGTGCAGGGATCACATGCGCTCTGTGAGTTCCGGCAGCTGTCCCCAAACCTCTCCACACAACCCCATGCATCCCTCTGCATCCCAATCCAATCCGTGATGTCCTTCCAGTGTAATGACTCTCGTTGGTGCCACTTGCTCCCTGTGTGGAATGCTGTTTGTTGGATAGCGGAGGCTTAGTCGTCTGCCGTGACCAGATGAAGCGGCCTGGTTCCATGCTTCCGTGTGACGCAACAGCTGTGCCAGAAATGGGTGGGCTCCAACCACCCAACTACCAACACACACGAACACACACTGACCTCCAGGCCATGCCACCGCAAGGCTGCCACTGATCTTCAAATATAACCAGGCATCAATCAGTTCCTGACTGGCTTTTAGTGTCATTTCTCTTCCTTACCCTGGCTTTCTGTCCTCTTCCTCTCAACCTTTCCTCTGCTGCTCTTTGAGTTTCCTCACAGGCGTGTGCTCTTTCAGAGTGAACCTGCAGAGCAGGGGTCATATTTGCAGTTTTATCTCCCCGCCTCCCACATATCACAACGATTAAATATCCTGGAGCGATATCTAAGCTTAATGTATGTAAATCCAAGCCTGTTGTATCGCAAGGCCCTTATTTATTCCACTTTTCTATTGAAATCTTAGCATTTTCCTTTTCTCAATTGAACTCCCCCTTCCTCCTCCGTCAAAGTCTCGTCTGCATGGTGAACTTCAATAACACACAAACCGTTTCATCTGAAGACGGAACTCTTGACGGAGTAGTCGGAGAAAAATGTTCTTCCGTTAATCCCGTGATTATTTCAACTTCAAATGACATTTTGAATTCCGCAACAGTTCCTACAATTTACTGTAGACTGTCGTCAGGACATGAACGATGACTGTTTGTTACATTACATTTGATTATAGATCGTAGCGGCCTTACTGCTTCTTTAGTTCTGTAATTAGTTGTTGTTTGTAAGGTGGAGACTGTTATTTATCAGCTGACTTCAAAGATATCAGAACAATAAATGGGTAGCTATGTCTTTGCTGTTATCATTATTTAGCAGTAGTAAGAGGTTCAGAATGGATATGCTTCCCTTGAGACATTTAACAGTGGAGCTTTACTGTAGTCTCTTTTTACTAGAACTACGAAATGTCTGCTAATATCCTCTTTCTGTGTCAAAAAAAGTGTGCCCTTGATTCTAATTTCTCTTGTTGTTTTTTTTAACCGCTCAATAATTCTCATACGCAGGGTGCAAATCGAGTGTGACTGTGTTTATTTTTAGCATTAATGGCGCATTAATTAAAGTTCTCCAAAGACTATTAGATATTCACTGGCACCCGCCGCCTTGCTTTGGGAGTGTGCACGCTCTCACCCCGCAGAGCACATAATCGTGTTTACTTGGTTGAGGTCCCAAAATAAGTGTTATCTTAATTAATAAACAAATTACAAATAATATAAAAATCATCAGCATAGGAGTTCATCAATTACCAGGCTTAGCCAGGCAAGAAGCATGTAATCTACATAGAGACATTTATAGGGCGACGATTATGCCACCTTCCCCATAAGCCTTAATTGTGATGAAATTTGGAGCAATAAAGCACCTTCCCGTCTCCCCTGACAAATCCGTACTCCTCCTCAAAATCAAAAGGTGAAGCATTACCACTCTGCTCCTAATGGGGGAAGCTGTGTGACGAATGCATTGCCCTGCATACGTCTTCCAGTACGCTGGAGAAACAACGTCCTGGAAACAGAACGAGGGGAAATTAGAGAGAGAGAGAGAGAGAGATGTCCACAGTCCATGTGTAACAGTGTAGCTTCCGTCCCTCTCTTCGCCCCTACCTGGGCTCGAACCAGGGACCCTCTGCACACATCGCCACCCTCGAAGCACCGTTACCAAAAGCCACGGCCCTTGCAGAGCAAGGGGAAAAACTACTTCAGGTCTCAGAGCGAGTGACGTCACCCGATTGAACCGCTATTAACGCGCACCACCGCTAACTAACAAGCCATTTCACATCGGTTACACATGCAATACTGTATTTCCCGAAATGTGAAGTTTACTCCTTGATGACCAAAACCTCTCATGATAACTGATAACACTTAGTTATCGTCAGACCGGGTTGTAATTCTGAAATGCCTTGAAACCGACGAAACCAGCGTTTTTGAATCTGCAGTGATAAAGTTAACGACAGGGAATATTCTGTACGTAGCTACTCATGCAAACGATAGTCTCCTATCACAGACTGGGAGCTGAATCTCAAAGGGAAGACATCGTTCTAACTCTTTGTCTTCAGTGCGTTTTGTCTTTGACTTTGCATGCACCGTTATCTTGAAATGAAACATGCTTGACTGAGATCAATATTGTCTCGTCTGGCATTCTCAGTCCCGCTTTACGTCTCACTCAACACTTTATTTCCAGTAATCTGCTAAAAGAACCGATGGATTATGAATAGCAGTGCATAATAATTAGGATGCACATTTTTTTACCTGGGAATTTGCAGCCATCCTTTCTAAGCTAGCACCTTAAGGAAGAAAGAGAGAGAGGGAGCGAGAGAGAGAGAGAAGGGATGTATGGATGGGTGCAATAGGAAGGGGAATCTTCATGTCCCTCCTTTGATATGCGTACTGTATTTCCAACCACTTTCGGATTTTTTTTTTTCTCTCCTCAAACGCCGCTCTTTTTAAAACACATTTCCAGCAGCGTTAGTCCTTTTATCGGGAATCGGTTTATGTATTCATGTCTTTCATCTACAGGAGTGTTGAGTCTCATCTAATGGATCTTTGATAGAGACTGGCATTTTCATCTCCAATTTCTAGCGGGTGGTGTGCTGATCTGTCATATTTTAAATATACACATGAGGTACTTGATTGCCCGTTCTGTCAGAGCATAGAGTACCTAGCGTTTCATGTGAAACCGTTCATATGATGGCTACGTCGGTCTCTTTTTTTCTCTCCTCACGGTATACAGTATATATAATACATACTTTATTCGATTTTTGTGTACCTGTGTGCAAAGCAGCCAAACTCTCTGAAACTGTACATGTATTCTCAAAATACAGCAGGCTAAAAAAACTAGGTTAGTGCTCCTCCACCTTCTTTTTTGCCACGGGCTAACCTATTGTTCTTTATCCGGTACCAGTAAGCTATGGTCCTTTCTGCTTGTTGGATCACTAACATTCAAACTAGCGCTTGAGCTAAATTAGCAGCCAAACATCTCAGGGAGTGCTCAGCATTATCACAGGATGATATTCTGGACCACGGACCAGGGCTTAAGAAACACTGAACTAGAGTATAACTGCATTCAACTCAGCCAGCTGAGGATCAAATGATTCAACAACAACAAAAAATATACACTGTATTTGACCTTGGGTGTCTGGTATGCTAAGCTATCAGTAGTCGACTAGTTGAGAGGATGTTAAAGAGGAACTGACACAGATTTAGCACCATAAAATCTTAGTAAAATATGTTCATATACGCCCTTGGGAAGCATATGACAATTTTTTGGTCTTCATTTTGTGACAAGCGAGCGCATATATGCTAATTGTCATGTTGTTTTGAAAGGATGTATTGTCGGGTATTTGTGAACATTTTATAGCAATAGGAATGGGAAAGCGGCTGTGCGTTTTGCAAATGAGCAGACACTGCAGCAAATTAAAATGAGTAAAAACGTGTCAGTCTTGTTCAGGTCCGGACTGTACACAGACCGGTGCGCTATAACCAATCACAGCTAGAGTAGGCATCTTATGCAAATACTGTAGGTCATACGGGCCTATGCCATTCACATTGATGTTACACTACTGGACTGTGTTCACAGGCAGCAGAACAGCACAACTTTGTTTAGATCATTGTGTGGAAAGCAGTAGCAAGAGTCACAAAAGAAACCTGAATTGTTTTCTGCAATTACTGTATACAAATACCAGGGCAGTCTTACTGATGGGAACTTTTTATTGATCGACGCCAAATACAGTTTGATTGACAACTAGATATGTGAACAGTCGTTCGAGTTGAGTAAATGAGTAGCTAGCTTAAACAAATTAGTGAGTCACATTTCTTGGTAGGAAACTAAATGACTCTGCAATTCCTACAGCCCGAGCCACCCACTTCTAGGCCATAACATGCCATCCTTCCAGCATCTAGCTAGTTATCTAGCAACAGTACAAGGCTCTGTGTCGTTTTAGGTTCTAGCTAGCTAAATTACTTGCAGCAGCTATCAAGTCATATAGTTAGCTTTCTAAATAAGTAGACCTACACGGTGTCGGAGAGTAACGAATTGCATGTAATCCGTTATATGTAACTAATTACAACAACAAAAATATGGAAGTGTACCAGCTAAAATGTTGTAATGAGATTACAGATACTTCTGAAAAACTAGATAATTACTTCTTAAGATTACGTTTAAATTCAGAAAGGATGTTTGCGGACAAATTAATTTACACCTTTTTGTTTTCTCAATGACATTCAAATCATGCATTGAAAAAAAGGCCCACGTTTAAGTTTGTCTGACCACAAGTCAGAGACCGCTATAATGCCACCAAATGCATTTGATGGATCGCGGGAAAAGAGCATGAATAGGGTTTTGTAGGCTACAATCCAAGCAATGTCTTTTAATGGTGTGACTGCTGTCGGCATCCAAAAGATTATCCAATTTGAATAAACTCTTGGAGGTAAGGATGACAGCAGTGAGATTTCCCTTTTGATATCTACATAGCGCATTGGTGTGAACAACACTGCTGCTCTCTCATTTAGCTATTTGAACCTCACAAAAAAAAATTGTGGATGGCTGTGCTAAAACCTGTATGTGTATTTCAACCCAACAATGGTTGAATTTAAGACATTTAAGCTGCCTATCAATCATTGTTATTGCAACCAGTGGACAGCCAGTGAAAAATGTGTTCTTGCAACAGCTGCATGCGGATCCCAGCCTATGGAATAAACATTTGAGGGAATTCCTCTCTTCTAATCTCCTCCATTTCATCTAAGAAGACCACAAATGGGGCATTTATTGCTTAATCAATTTTGTGCTGATTCAAAAATTGGCCTCCTCGTGGAAATGTCTGCAGCGTCCGAAACTAATATGACTCTATTGTGGAAACGGGGGTCATATAAATATTTTTTTACACTATTTATTTTATTTACAAATCAAAACGGAACTTAAAAGCAGAAATAAGATGGACTCAACTTCCATGGACACTAATACATCTGTAAATCATGTTAAGTAATTATGAACTCAGATGTATTGATGTGAAAGTTGATTTGAATTTATGTGGATTATTTATGAATGTAAAATGTGAAAAACTTCAATAAAGGTTGTTATTATAATTTTTATTTTTTTAAAGGAAAGGTGGCAAGGGACTCGGAAAAGGAGGCACCTAGCGTCATCGCAAAGTTCTCTGTGATAACATCCAGGGAATCACCAAGCCCACTATCTGCCGTCTGGCTTGCCGTGGCAGTGTGAAGAAGAAAATAAAGAAAGGGGAGACTCTCACGATAGTGTTCTCCGTTTTTCTCTACTTCCCACAAGTGTCACGGGACTCGTCTGAAGGTAACCCATACAAATGAATGCAAGAATGGAGGTGGTTTTGGGCCAACAAAAATAAGGGTCCAAAAAAACACATATTTCCAGAGCTTTCTTATAACTTCAAGATGTAGGAAAGACACTTCAAATCAAATCAAATCAAATGTTATTGGTCACATGCGCCGAATACAACAAGTGTAGACCTTACAGTGAAATGCTTACTTACGAGCCCCTAACCAACAATGCAGTTAAAAAAAAAATACGGATAAGAATAAGAAATACAAGTAACAAGTGATTAAAGAGCAGCGGTAAAATAACAATAGCGAGACTATATACAGGGAGGTACCGGTACAGAGTCAATGTGCGGGGGCACCGGTTAGTTGTGGTAATATGTACATGTAGATAGACCTTATTCCTTATTTGTTTTTTGACTGTCATTTTTGCCATTTATGAATGGCAAAAAAGAATCGCTCCTGCCAACAATACCTTACTCTATGTAAAAGAATTTGGAATTTAAAAAAGTTATGTTTTGCTTTTGATGCATGATGCATGAACTGTGAATTCGATATGATTATCTGTTTGTTTTCATTTCTGCACAGTGGTTAAAACGGTGTCAGTTCCACTTCATGTACCGGAATTCATGTTCTGTGTATGCAGGCTACTCCTAGCGTGTTCTAACGTCGAGGTGTCGTGTGGAGTAAATGAGCTTCCTTAAATGATAATGCTCTCTATTGTTGCACTCAATTACCTGACATTAATATTTCGATGCTGCTGAAGTTGATTAACTGTGTTGTCTGCATTCCCATCCATCAATGCCTTTTCAGAGGCCTAGCCACAAGAGCGATGGCTAAACCTTTATGAAAACTTCTCCAAGTGTCAACAAAATCTCAAAGGGTGTTCGGTTTTCTCCCTTTTTTCGGGCACAAACGGCCTTTAGGGAAAAGATTAATGTTCCATCACTCTCCGTATCAAAAGGTTTACATAAACTGACATGTCCATTCATCTCTGACACACAATGCTGGCAAACAGACGCCCATGCTGGGAGTTGAGAGTTTCCACATTACCGGGAGCCAGGGACATTTTCACCGGGAACACATGCTGAGTCAGAGACAGGATGCGAACATGCTTTATGTACTGTTTGTTGCCATCTTTTCATGGCAAAACACCCTGAGACAAACACACGTACACACACATGTACACAAACAGACACACACACACACACACACACACAAAATAGCATAGCATAGCACCACACCTACAGTATGTCGGGCCACATTAGGGATCACACACAGACAATTTACGATTCCCATAGTACCCCTCTGTGGGGATTAGTTTTGAATTATATATGACCTATATGCGCACATACTGTAACTGCAACATTTTAGTAGGTGTTAGACGTTCACTCACAGAGGCAGTTAACAGAGGAGTATCTGGGTAAATTATGGTCGTTTTTTAAGTCCCGGTATTTATATTCTCCTGCCCCCATACTCCCCACCAATGGGAGCCATGGCCAAAAGATGGAAATGATATACATTTGTCAAATGAAGCCATTTGTTGGGATGATTCATATCACTGTACTAAGAGGGACTGAAAGGGCCACTTTGGGAAGTAACTTGAAGTGACTCCTCCACCCAGCACGTTTTACATATTATCAGGAACATTGGGTTCCTGACCCTCTTTTATTAAGCAAGGGAAGTCGAGGGGTTTTATTTGTGGAATCCATGTCAAGTGTCAAATCTTTTAATCATGTTTTTGTTTTTGCACAAATGAAAATAGATGAACATTTTGAACTCCTCAAATGAAAGGTGGACCAGGTTAATGGTGGCTTCTATTTTGCACAATTTGTACAGTTAGTCATTTCTAATATCATTAGGGAAATTAGGAGTGCAGTGATTTATTTGTTGATTCATTTAATAAATCATTTAAACTCATTCTGAATTTTAAGTATGCGGGCGCAAAGACGCCAGCCCACTATACCCTTATAAACGGGAACCGGAATAAATCAAGCAATAAACTTACAACATGTTTTGCATAGCGTTAATTACTAGTGTTTTTAATTTGTCCGGTTCAGGCCTGGCTCGCCTCAGATGTCACAGCACGGGTCTCCATAGAGAATAATGAACGTTGCATTTCAGGAGATGACTCTAACTCATGTTATGTAGATTCCACTGCTTTGTTCTCTCTGTGTGTCTATTCATTACGCGCCTTGAGGTTCCTACTGTAAGGAACAATAATGAATAAACAAAAAACGTTTTTCATGAGGATCTTTCTTGCTTCATTTTGCTCATTGTTATTGGGGTGGTAACTGTACATACTCTATATAGCTCTAATTTGCAACATGCAGATATTAATTGGTCTATCTATCCACAGTAGTCAGATTCAGTATACGCCTATATTCGTACACTAAATCCTACATATGCCTCTTTATAACACAAATGGAAGTCTGTAATTGTCTTGACAGCCGTATTGTCCCAGCCATGAGATCAGTGCTCCTATTGTACAGAGAGGTCCCCTTTCTACTGGTCAACAATGTCTAATAAATCTGAGGGTGAGGAATATTGATGCTGGGCGCTGACTGTGACACAATAGAGGGGAATTTAGGAATGGGCTGTGGAGGGTAATGAACAGTATTTTAACTCGGCAGTTTAACCTCCGAGCCTGTCACAGCTGACCTTTCGCCAACCCCGAACTGTCTGATTTCTCCCTGTTTTCTCTCCATCTATCCCTCCCCCTCTCTTCTTTATTCTTCTGTTGACAGTGAGTGGAGTGGAGTAAAAGAGAGAGCGAGAGAGAGAGAGCGAGAGAGAGAGAGTGAGAGAGAGAGAAAGAGAGAGAGAGAGAGAGAGAAAGAGAGAGAAAGAGAGAGAAAGAGAGAGAGAGAGAGAGGATATGGGGATGGGGATGGGTCGTGTAAGAAGTGTCAGGCAGAGACGTTTACATGAAAAGGAGTTAGTAGTTGAAAGACGAGCTGTTTCACAATCACCCCGTACATCCCCCCTGCTTCTCTCTCTCTCCCTCTGTGTCTCTCTCTCACTTGCTAAATCTCTCCCTATCTTTTATTACCGGGCTCCATGCCTGGTGAATTGATGTGCGAGGGGGGCGACCCCCACATGTCTGTGCTGGACTGGGAATGACTGGGGCGTTATTGACTCGCCTTGGAGCCTACATGACCTCCACACGACCCTGTGTTCACCTGGAGGTGACCTTGAGGGGACAGGCATTTGCCTCTATTTCTCTCTTTCTTTATTTCTCTCTCTTTCTCACATTTACCCCCTTCTTTCTATTCTCTTTATTATATTAGATTTTTTTTCTTTCTCTCTCTCTCTCCCTCCCCTTCTCTTTCTCCCCTTCTCTTTCTCCCTGACACTGGCAGCCGGAAGTTTGTGTAAATGGAGCCTTTCTCCAGTGGGGCCCTGAAAAGTACAGCGATGATCTGGATGTTTCCAAAGTGAGCAGAATGAAAGAAAGGGGGAAACAGAGGTGATGGGATGAGTTTGAGGCCTCCACAGCTGCTGTCCTTTATGTGCCCTGCTTAAATGTATGAGCCCTTCTCTCACTCTGTCTCTTTCTCCCTCACTTTCTCTGTCTTTCATACTGCATTTTCAACATTTATCAATATCGACCGTGCCCTGCACTTAAAACCTCCCTATGACAATTGCTGTTGCAGTTGTTATAGGCACTAATGGTGAGTGTGTGTGTGTGGAGGGAGGGAGGGTTGGGGAGAAGGGAGGAGTGGTGATTTAAAACTGTTTGAAAGCTTCCAGTAATTACACATGAATAATCCATGGCAGTCTTGATAGGGAATCTCTCTTTCACACAGACAGCTTTATCTAGGTAAAATCTCCTTCTAATGTTTCTAACATTATATTCTGGTCCCACATGGTATCTATGTCCTCTTTGGGCTGTTATGGGTGTTGATGAAGAGGAGCACCTCTGGGCGCTGTTCTGTGACTGGCTGGTTCTGGGGATGGTGTGCTGCTGCTGCTGATGGGTCTGTCCTGGTGTCCTGACCCTCACCACTTGATTGATGGTTATAAGAGCACAGCGCATGTCGATGGTCTTCAATCCATTGGGTTCAATGACTTAATAAACTTGGCTGTGGAGGAGACCAAAATACAGACACAGGGAATTTAGACAACTGTTTTCATTATTTTTGTCAATTGATATTTATAATAGTCACTATACTTTGTTGACAGCACACTAGCAATTCCAGACTGTCCCCCCCCAAAAATACTGTTAAATGTGTATTTCTTAATAAAAACAGAGATTATGAATTCAGCAAAAAAATCCCTTTGTGTGTAAGACCGAACTAAAGAAAAGCATTTCATCGCCCTAAGGTGTGCATAGGAGAACTGATCTGTCACATATAACGATGCATTATCACAAACAAACAAGGAAGGTGTAGCAAACAGAAGCTGATTTGATGGTGAAATAATATAATTTAATTTCCACAGAGTGCACGTGAAATTAGTCGTTCCACTGCAGCCCAGAACGCCACATAAATAATTATGCACGGGTGACTAATTTGGAGAAAGCGTATGCTAAGTACACAAATCCCCTTTCTTCCCCCTGCCCCGGGGTTCCTGAAGAATAACACTCAACGTAGAGACAAAGGAAACATCAAGCTCATGAAATTAACACAGCAAATGACCTGAAGAGAAGGCACAATAAATAATTCCGATCTTATCACCTCTAAGTACGGAAGACGAGGAGAAAGCGGCCAATGAAAATATCCTCGTTAATCATCCGTACCCTCTGAAAAACTTTTAACAGGAAGCCATCTTTCCACCGACTCTGTAGGGGTCAGAACAAGGGCGCAGCCGACTTCTTACTTCTTAACTTGATAGATATTTTTGGGGTGGGGAATCTCAGATTTATGTAGAGAGAGCTATACACTGACCTTGGACTTAACTGAATTTGGCTTTCCTCTTGTTGAGTCGCCTCCGTGTGATCTAGAAAACTACTGTCTGTCTGAGCGATGCCGCCGTCTTGGCGGGGGCTTGTTTTGATTTTGTATTCAATCAGATCTACAAAGAGGTGTGCGTGTCAATCTCCATTTTCACACCTTTTTTGTCCCTTTATTCCCCCTTTAAAGCTGTTTATGCATGCAGGGGTGCTTTAGTTTGGAGTGAGTTCCTCCAAATGTTGTCGTGGTGAGGCAGACAGGAAGTTGAAAAGGAACAGAGGCCATCAATCAGTGTTACCCTCACCTGCCACCTGTGTCAGTTGTCCTTATGGCTGTCAGTGATACTGTCATTCTTATGGAGAGTTGATACATACTATGTAATCCTACGGTGTTTATTTCAGACAGATGTTGGGTAATACTAGTTAGGTTTCAGAATATCTCAGTGTCTATATTCTCTATATGAATGTGCAGTAAGAGGCAAGGAGAAAATGTGATCTAGCCCAAGATACTATGACCACACAGCTCTACTAAACCCAGCTTGCCCCACATTACCATACCTTGTTAGCCTACCTTAGCTAACCTTCTCTTACATTGCCTTATGCTTACCTTAACGTACCTTACCTACAGTAGCTTACTGTACCTAACCTTACCTAGAGCAGCGTACCGTACCTAACCTTACCTAGAGAAGCTTACCTTACTGTACTTTACCTTACCTACAAATGCTTACTTTACCATACTTCACCTTACCTACAGTAGATTACCGTACCTTACCTTACTTATAGTAGCTTACCTTACGGTACCTTACCTTACCTACAGTAGATTACCGTACCTTACCTTACTTATAGTAGCTTACCTTACGGTACCTTACCTTACCTACAGTAGCTTACCTTACCCTACTTTACCTTACTTACAGTAGCGTACCATACCTAACCTTACCTTCAGTAGCTTACCTTACCATACTCTACCTTACCTTCAGTAGCTTACCTTACCATACTCTACCTTACCTACAGTAGCTTACCTTACCATACATTACCTTACCTACAGTAGATTACCATACTGTACTTTACCTTAAATCCAGTAGTTTACCTTACCTTACCTTACATGACCTTACCTGCAGTAGTTTATCTTACCCTACCACACTTTAATTACCTACAGTAGCTTACCTTACCATACTTTACCTTACCTACCATAGCTTACCAGTTAGCCATACTTTACAACAACTCTCTACTGCAGGTTCAGTTTGTATTTGTCCTCGTGTGCCCTCCTGTCCTCAACTTCCCAGCCATTAGCCTCTGTCTGAGAGATCATAACACACAAGGTAGACAGAGTACCAGAACAGCTAAAAGTGTCCCCCTCTGAGGATCCCAGCCTCCTACAGCAAGGACGAAACAAACAAGACAAGTTCACAGCAGAGAACAGGGAACGGGGTCATCAGCTGTCCTGGTTTCTCTTCGGAGGAATATGCCTCCAGCTCAAGTTCAAATTGGCCTCCGATGAATTTTTTTCTCCTCAGACGACTCACTTCACCATGCACCTTGGCGAGCCCTCTGACGATGGCATGCTGTAGATGAAAGAGGTGGAGCCAGCCTGCCACCGTGGCCGGGACGGGTCACTCTGTGCACACACAATATATGTCAGTTGTCGATGCTGCGCAAGGACCTGGGCTCTGGAAGGCTGGGATATAAATCACAATTACCAGGGCTAGGGAGTGACTGGCCGCCAAACGGCCCTCTCTAAATAAGCCTCTCTCCTCTCTACCCTTGCTGAATGACACACCGAGAATAGTGATTTGTGTGGCCCCCAGTAGCAGAGCAGAGCCCAGGCAGCACAGAAAGAGACAGGGCAGAGAAAAGTAAGTGTGTTGTGAAGGCTAGAGGCAGAACCTCAGTAGACAGGAGACAAAGGGATGGGAGCAGCCCGGTTGGCGTGTCCTCTGCTTTAGCTAATGACCTGGGTAATTATGAGTGTGTATGTTTGTCGGAGCCAGGCTCCCCTCCCCTGCCCTCCCTACCGGGTGTCAAAGACAGGTATTTGTCATAACCATTAGTGAGCGATTAAGGAGCTGCTTCCTTCCCTGTTTTTATCACCTCATGTCGCAGTGGATTAGAGAATTAGAGCATGGCTGTCCGGGAAGAGAGGCCTGTTGGCAAACTGAGACAGAACGAACCAGAGAATAACGCCTACAGATGAAGGAGTGCATCAGCTCACACACACCAGTACACAAACAGACATGTCAACACACAAACATCAAAATATAAACCTCCCCCCACACACACACGTATGCACACATGCAAAATCCTATTTTGCCTAAGCCCTAACGTTAACCCTTAACCTAACTTAAACCACAAACACCTAACTCCTAACCCTATTTGTAACCCTAACCCCTAAGCCTAAAATAGCCTTTTTCCTTGTGGCGACCGGCAAAATTTCCCCACAAGGATAGTACAACTAAACACACACACACACACACACACACACACACACACACACACACACACACACACACACACACACACACACACACACACACACACACACACACACACACACACACACACACACACACACACACAGCAGTGTATTTTACAGGAGTAACCTCTTGGCCTTTTTGGCCCTTAAGGAGCCATTATCTTTGAGGCTGCTGGGCGGACAGTATAGGTCACCTGGGGTCAAGGTCAGCGTGATCATCAGGAGTGTGTGAGGAAGTCTGGAGCCGCCTGTCAGTCCAGCTCAGTCGGACCACTTTCAGGAAGAAAACAATCAGAGAGAGAAAGAGAAAGAGAAAGAGAGAGAGAGGGATAGAGAGAGAGAGATCCAGTTGCCTGGAGCACAAATACAAATTCCTTCTAGACACTGTTGCCCTAGAGCACACAAAAAACAATCTATACCTTGGCTTAAACATCAGCGCCACAGCTAATTTCCACAAAGCTGTGAATGATCTGAGAGACAAGGAAAGAAGGGCCTTCTTTGCCATCAAAAAATTCGATATACCAATTATGATGTGGCAAAAAATATTTGAATCAGTTATAGAACCCATTGCCCTTTATGGTTGTGAGGTCTGGGGTCCGCTCATCAACCAATAATTCAGAAAATGGAACAAACACCAAATTGAGACTCTGCATGCAGAATTCTGCTAAAATACCCTCTGTGTACAACGTAAAAAAAAAAAATGCATGCAGAGCAGAATTAGGCCGATACCTACTAATTATCAAAATCCAGAAAAGAGTCATTAAATTCTACAACCACCTAAAAGGAAGCGATTCCCAAACCTTCCTTAACAAAGCCATCACCTACAGAGAGATTAACCTGGAGAAGAGTCCCCTAAGCAAGCTGGTCCTGGGGCTCTGTTCACAAACACAAACAGACCCCACAGAGCCCCAGGATAGCAACACAATTAGACCCAATCAAATCATGAGAGAACAAAAAGATCATTACTTGACACATTGGAAGGAATTAAGAAAACAACTATTTGGCCCTAAACAGAGAGTACACAGTGGCAAAATACCTGACCACTGTGACTGTCCCAAAATGAAGGAAATCTTTGACTGTGTACAGATTCAGTGAGCATAGCCTTGCTATTGAGAAAGGCCGCCTAAGGCAGACCTGGCTCTCAAGAGAAGACAGGCTATGTGATACTGCCCACAAAATGAGGTGGAAACTGAGCTGCACTTCCTAACCTCCAACCAAATGTATATTAGAGACACATATTTCCCTCAGATTACACAGACCCACAAAGAATTCGAAAAAACAAATCCAATTTTAGTAAACTCCCATATCCAAAATTCATGCTACATACAGTAAGTACCATTGAAATGAATGCAATTCATTGAACACAATGAAAAATGCAACCTTTGAACCTTGTGAATCTTGGCTTGATGCTTTAGTTAATCTACCTGATAGCTTTCACACTGAGGGCCTCTCCATCCCCAATCATTCTGCCACTTGTTGAGACCAGCATTAACTGACCTCTGTATCAGGATCTACTCGCACCCAGTTATTAGCCAAACGGGATGAATGCATTTTGAATAGGCTCACTAGCAATCAGTGTCTTACCGCTCAAGTGGCCGTTGATGGCAAATGGTTGACAATAACACAATTTATTTTGTAGCTCTGTCCTTCCAACTTGCCCACGTCTGCAACTGTATCAGGAAAAACATTGGAATGGGGGAGGTGGAAGAGCTGTCTGGTCTGGTTGATCTGTCTAGAGTTCTGAGTCTCCTCTCCTCTCCTCGCCTTGCCTCTAGTCTCGGCTCCACACACTTAATCCTCTTGATGCATATTAATGCTTATACTTTTTAAACATCTTGCTTTTTTCTCAACGTTTACCAAAATGTAAGCTTGAATTTTTCAAAAGCAAATCATCCAGCTGTCAAACTAAAATATGACCTGCGTACCATTTGATTTTGTCCCCCCCCCCCCTCCTAGTTTTCGCTCTCTCGCTCTCTCGCTCTGCATAGGGAAATACAGGGATTGTCAGCTGGAGCTATTGTCCCCCAAAGCTTTGACTAATAGGCTGTAAGATGTTGATTTAAGCACCTGGAGAGGATGTCAAGAACGTGATAATGTGAGTACACCATATGGTACATCAAATAAAAGGAGAGATTTGCCTGGATTTGCATTTTAGACGCCGACAATTTGGGTTAGTGAGCGGATGGAGGCAGGGCCTCAGAACGTAACATACACTTCCCCCTAACCACACACGCACACACACACACATGCACACACACGTTACTTTTTTCTGTAAATGTCTGTTGCCTATGATAATTTTATAAGCCAGGAGTGTGAAGATAATTTGAACAATAATCCTTCCTTCCTTGAATAATCTACTGTTAGTAGAGTAGAATAAAGGGCAATAAATGATACAATCAAAATGAGATATCTGACTTGCATGTAAGATCATATCAGAACAATATCTTAACTTTAAAGTAGTCTATCTTTAACTGCGACTACAATTCGTAAAGTAAGCACAGTAATACTTGAAAAGTTTAAAGTAGCAATAGCTACTACTACAGACACAGAGGACACAGACACAACAGGACACAGACCCATAGGACACAGGCACACAGGACACACAGACACACAGGACACAGACAGAAACAGACACGAAGGACACAGACACAGGACACAGGCACACACAAAGACAGAAACAGACACACAGGAACACACAGACAGCAACAGACAAGCAGGCACACAGAAAGATTGCAACAGCTCGGGGCCTTTAACACCATCATTAATCTCGTCTTTCGCTGAGTCACAAGTCAGTTTTGCGAAGCGATTACCATTCCAGTCGACACGCTGACCCCGTTTGTATCATCTCCAGATATTTCAACTTCCTGACTCCTAGTATCGACACCTGACCCAGATCAATGGGACCCCGTCGTCCCAGGTGAGCATATCATAGCAGCACTGTGTGTTGGATCACTTCCACCTGACCCAGTCCCTAGGTAGCTTCCCTGGCCATAATAAATGATGTCCCAGCTCTTAAAGACAAGTCTATTATTTCCACAGTCAGACGCAATTAGTCTTTGTCAAAGAAATGGATATGCACACGTCACCAGATAGGTTACCAAAGCCCTATCAATACTGCCAGATCTCACAATGTATGCCACAGCTATGGTGGCTGGTAGGGTGCTGACTGTAAAGAGTGGGCTTGAGTCCGTATTAGTGGCTAATCATGATGATGCATCAGGGCGAACACACCTCCCTTGGCTGCCTACTGTTAAGGATGTGATTGAGATACAGAGCTTTTACGATTAGTTGGAATGCAACACGATATAGCCATTGTCGTTACGGGATTTGAGTATCTCTGCTTTTTTACTTTTTTTATTTAGTCAAGTAGTATCTTAATCGACTGTTTTCACTCAAGCTATCCACGGACTGGTGATGGACCATTCCATTGGGACTCATTATTTCTGCTGGTGGCAGCTTAGCCCCTCAAACTCTCTGGTTCCCACTGCACCATGCTCCCTCCACATCCAGTCAGACATCACTCGCAGGGTTAAAGAGTGAGAGACAAGGTTTTTTTGTTTTGTTCCTGCCTCTACACCAGAGCCTTGAGATATTTACTGGAAGGGGGGAAACCACATGGCTTGAGTTGTTTATATTATCCTCTGTTTTGTGTTTATTTTCTTTTTCTTTTTTTCTTCTTTATTCCCATTTCGTTTTTGCCCCCGCGAGCGTGGAGTGTAACCAAAGCCAATGAGAACCAGAGGTGTGTGGGTCTTAGTAGGGGCAAAGGGATCAGACCCTCTGTGAGTGTCACATGTGGCATTGGTTAACTCCAGAGCAGCCCTGCATATACACACACACACCAAACACGTACTCGCACACGCACACACACGTATACTCACACACACGCACACACGTACACACACACTCTAACACCTATCCACTCCTTCACAGAGGGGGGCCCCTGAATGGCCGTGTCACATTCTAACCTCATATCACCGATCCAAGATTTCCACTATTAGAGCACGGTGGTCAGGATGAGAAATCCCCAGCTGGAACTACTCCAAACGGTTCTCCATGATGTCATCACACTATAGGCTTACGGAAAGGACCACAGCATCAAGCAACACACACACACACGGGAACAAATCTCCCAACCTTTTGTTAGCTCCACCTGATACATACCGTAATCATCCCTCTTGTGACTGTCCAAATTTGAGTGGGAGAGACGTTGAAGAGAGACCCTGAGAGGAGCACAATAACCCAGCACTTATGTCTCAGTCAGAGGGAATGAGTAAAACCTGGCTGAGCCACTGAGTCGTACTGAGCCAGACTAAAACATCTGGACAGCAGGAAACTGGATGGGGAAACACCTAAAGCCAGCCTGCTTAGAATCACACGTTACCCGTTTATTCCCCCTCGTTCCGTGACAAAATGACACTTAAGAGCAGCCAGTCGTAAAATAACACACACATTAGAATACATGTCTTTAATCTTCTCTTATTAGATAAGGCTGAGCATGGAGAGATAACACGGCTCAGGTTCAATAGGAGCTAAGGCATTTGCGTAGCCAGTAAGTTACACACCACCTCATAACCAGGGCCCTAATATTCTTCTTCACCTCTTTCACAAATTTGTTTGTGTATGTTTTCAATTTTCGTATTTTCGTTACATTTTTTTCCCCTCTTGAACCCTGTATTCTATGGGTTTGTCAGGAGCTCCGAAGCTATATTTGTAGAGGAGGCCACCGGCCGGGGCAACGGGGCTCTCTGGAAACTGTTTACATTAGCAGGAAGCTTTTGGTCTTCGATAAAAGTTTGTAACGCCACTGAAGTGCCCTGCTTTTCCCATACACTCTGGAATCCTCTTCAAATCCCCTGTCATTATAACAAATGTTTGGATTAGCGATCTGTAAACCATGTTCGCATTTCAATTTGGCCTCTCGTTATTATTCTTCCAGGGTGATATGGCAGTGGATTGTCATGGATTTGCTATGTACAGTTACAGCCCCATGCAGCTTTCGGAAGACCTCTATGTGCGTCTATGCATGCATGTGATAAATATGTATGACAATGTTGTTTATTAACCGTGTCCTATTCAGACATGCAGTACCTAACCGACTGGTAAGAGGGATTCAGGTAAAATACTCCAGTGAATCAACTGTTTGTCACCGTCATCAGTGGACCATCACACAATAATCCCTCCCTCCTATTAAATGAATCCAATCAACAGCCATTATGTGTGCCGAGCGTGTGTGCACAAGCTGGACTATCTGTGTTAGCTCAGCCCTTGTATACTCGCATAGCATCCCGCCCTGTCAGACAGACAGACAAACAGACAAGCAGACAGACAGGCAGACAGACAGGCAGACAGACAGGCAGATAGACCGACCGACCGACTGGCAGACGTACAGGGGAGGGAGGGTCAACATCCAAAGTGATGAATGCCTTTCTACAGAAAAGCTGTACGGAATGTCCTTGAGTTTAATCAAAACTATTTGTTTTGAGGCAGCTTGGCTGTTGTCTCGGCGCTCATGTCCACTGATAGCCTGACATTAATGACATCATAAATCAGGAGAAGTGGCGCAGGAGTTTTGGTCATGTTTCAGGGTAGCGGACGGGCAGGAGGAGCGGAGCCAGGGTACGTTGGAATGCTGGATATATACGTGGGGGTTAACCAGTCCCTGGAGATAGGCCCAGACTGAGACAGACTGACCCGTGAGAGTGAGAGAGAGAGTGAGAGAGAGTGAGAGAGAGAGAGAGAGAGAGAGAGAGAGAGAGAGAGACACAGCTAGACTGGATGCGTGGTGTGAGTGATGCTGCGAGCTATCTTGTCTGGGTTTTCCCTGAAGATTTTCATATGTAAAGCCCATATTGGGTCAGCTAATTGTTCTCATCGTTTTGTCAGAGAAAGTTATTCAGCCGTAGCCCTTTGCAAATGTAATGTCACAGCCGTCAGAGAGACCTTGTCTTTTACAACCAACACAATTTTTTACATTTAATTACATTTTTGCCAATTCATTGCCTATTAGCAGATAACATGTCTACCGGATCTGTTCCTGTTCCTGTTTATGATGTAGTCCTCGGCTACAGCAGAGCCATACAGTGTATGTATCACGACTCAGGATATGACCCAGATGCAGACACAGGAGGCAGATGATTTATTAGAAGCACGGGGCAGGCAAAGGTCGAGGACAGGCAGCGGTTCGTGATCAGGTCAGAGTCAGACAGGTACAGGACAGCAGGCAGGCTCGGGGTCAGGGCAGGCAGAATGGTCAGAACCAGGCAAAAATAGGAAACAGAACTTGAGAAATAGGAAGACGGGAAAGCACGCTGGTAAGACCTGACAAAACGAGACAAACTGGCAACAGACAAACAGAGAACACAGGTATAAATACACAGGGGATAATGGGGCAGATGGGCCATACCTGGAGGGGAGAGGAGACAAGCACAAAGACAGATAAAACAGATCATGGTGTGACAGTATGTAGAGATTGGCCAGATTTCAGAACGGACGCCATGTTAGCACCTATATTCTTGTAATGTTGGTGATATAACAATACTAGAGTGCCTCCAATTCCTTATGAAATTACCCGCTGTAAACAAGCCAAACAGAACAGCCAATTTAACAGATGCTTTTATTGATTAGCATTCGGAATAATGTGTATCCAAGTCTGTACTGTGTTGAGTTGTCAACAAATTGCGTATCTGCTTTCACTGGACATCTTCATAGGTTATGAAAAGCATCAGAAATAAACAGCACAATGCGGAAGCGTCAATGATCTCTTAGAAGCGGTTATGGAGCGGAAAGTGGCGCTCTTGGGAAAGTTCAGACAGAACCCGCATTGGGTTGCCCAATGGTCAAAAAGTAACAGCAGTAGTGTCCTCCTATCCAGCAAGCATAAACACAGCTGATAAGCCCTTCTCTGAGGTTATATTAATGCCATGCTTCTCCTCCTCTTCTGCTCCATCCCTCATCCTTCTCTGTGATCCACCACTCATATAAACAAACATGACGTGATTGATTTGACAGACGGCAATGAGAATTGTTTATCGGCCAACAACTATGACTAGTCTGCCTGAAACTCCCATGTGCCAGAGACATGGCCAAGAAGCATAGCAGGACGGTTGCTCATTAGAACCAGGGAGAGGAAGTAGACAGCTGTGTAGGGCTGCGTCCCAGAATACATCCTATTCCCTGTGTAGTGCACTACTTTTGACCAGGGCCCATAGGGCTCTGGTTAAAAGTAGTGCACTTTATAGGGAATATTGGTGTCATTCTGGATGCGGCCTCCCATGGATGACTTAGTGTAAAGTATTATGATTGGTCTGTAGGGTCTCGGCTATAATCATGGCGTATGTGTCAGAGTGAACTTTAACGCTCTACATTCAGAAGAGATAACACAGTTTCTTGGAAATTAAGGAAAGAGCAAACTGCTGTGCTATTAGCAAGTACACTATCCATGTTCTCCACCAAATGGAAATATGAAAATGTCAATAGACAACCAAAAAGACAGGCTCTTATGTTGTAATATCTAGTCAAGGATGAAAATGTAGCTTAGTCCAGATTGAATTGTATCATTAAACACTGAAAACATACCACTCTGTGAAGCACTCCAGTTCTGTTCGAATTGCATACAGCTGTCTACAGAAATACAGCGAGCAGAGGAACATTTGATTCCCGTCACAGTGAATGCAGAGCTAAAGAGCAGTACATCAAGATCACAATCACAAGAGCTGTTGTTGAAAAAGAACTAGTGTTGACAAGAGGAAGCTATACAGACAGACAGCACTGCCATCAGTGTGTGATTCCAATCCCTGGATGGCTTATAGAAGCGTCAAATCTTATCTATCTACTTGCCGTCAGAAAAAAATTCACTGCCATATCAAATATACCTGAAGGAAGGCTGGTAGGGAGACAACAATGTGAATTTCCGCAAACAGACAACATGCCCTACACGGGCGTCAGTTGACCAACAAATGACAAGAAATGACAAGGTTGTGAGGGAACACCTTTGCCAGGCCTGATAGTAATCGCCCTGCCAGATTGTGCCAATGGCAACTTATGGAGAGAGAGAGTTTTTTTCTTTTGCATCGGTGTCATTTCCGACAAACAACACCTCCTGTACACCAAATCCGATTGCTTTCACCGCTTGTCAACCTGTGTCCAAACTAATCTGTCTGTCAATCTGCGGTAGAGAGAGGAGAGGTGTGTCTGTAGGGAGAGAAGTGGTGTGTGTCTGTGCGTGTGTGTGCGCGTGCGTGCGTGCGTGCGTGCGTGTGTGTCTGTGTGTGTGTGTGTGTGTGTGTGTGTGTGTGTGTGTGTGTGTGTGTGTGTGTGTGTGTCGAGGGTAAGGGGGTGGGTTGATGGTGGTGGGGTGTGGTACCAGAGTATTGAACAGAGATAGAATTGACAAGCACATGTCGATGTGTTTCCCTAGTCTCCACATTAGAAAGCATTAGAAAGGTAACTACCAAAATAACGGAAACACTTGAGTAAACGAGGGATACGAAGTATTTTGTCAGCAGGTGCTTCCACACAGGTTTGGTTCCTGAGTTAATTAAGCAATTAAAAAAGCTGTTATTTTGGCTACCATGACTTTTCCCCCATAGGATGAAAATGCCCCCCGTCCACAGGGCACGAGCAGTCACTGAATGGTTTGATGAGCATGAAAACGATGTTAACCATATGCCACGGCCGTTTCAGTCACCAGATCTCAACCCAATTGAACACTTCTGGGAGATTCTGGAGCGATGCCTGAGACAGCATTTTCCACCACCATTAACAAAACACCAAATGATTTATCATGGAAGAATAGTGTCGCATCCCTCCAATAGAGTTCCAGACACTTGTAGAATCTATGCCAAGGTGCACTGAAGCTGTTCTGTCACGTGGTGGCCCGATGCCCAATTGGTGTTTCCTTTATTTTCGGAAGATACAGTACCCGTAGCTTACTTATCGCTGTGTGCAATTATTATTGTTATCTGCCTTCAACAATGCATATCAATTCAATTTCCATAAGGGTCATTACTTCAACTCTAACAGTACTTAGGCCCTTGTTTCCCACAATTCTGTTTACTTCTAAACTGGCTGTCTTGGAAACATTGGTAAAGCCAGGGGATAATTGGCAACGTGGCCAAACTCAGCTGTCTCAGCTGACCCCAGAACAGAGTCTGGGAGAGACACTGAAATAAAGAACAACACATACCAGACAGAGAGTCTAAGTGGGAAATCTAAAAATACAGGAAGGATTGTTTCTTTAGGAGTATGGGTATGGGCTATGAATAAATAGGTGGCCTGTGTGTCTGTGTGTGTGCATATGTGTGTGTTTGTGTTATGAGATGAGGTGTATTATAACACCCTATCAAATTTCTTCGTGAAAATGATCATGGAATTAAAATGAATAGCAGCGGCAGCCATAATTATTTCAAATGAAGCCCTAAGCACTGGTACACTGGCGTTAGATATACACCGCTCATCAAAGTGTCATGGCGGGCCGAGCCATGCTCTGGAACATGTGTGTTAGCGTTAAAGCCTCCGCTGGCAGATGGAATTTAATGTGTGCCGTGCCTCTCCTTTATTCAATCAGCTCCTCCCATCGCCGGTCTCTTTATTCCAATTCGATTAGTGGACTAAAGCCATCAAGATTCCCTGGACCAAATGAATGCTTGTATTAATCCCACAATTTCCATTTAAAACGCTGGGGCATCGGCTTGATTAATATGGGCTGATGCTGAATAATTACAACAGCAAACAACGGAGGGTCTATTGGAGAAGCACAGCTGGGCCTGGCCTCGGCATGCCGCATGGGAACCTGCGGGGTCAAAGGAAGGCAATGGCCATGACTGAGGTGATGAATCTTTGAGCCGGACCCTTATGCAATTAAGGAACAGCACTTCTATTAATCTGCTGCCCCCCAGAGTGATGACTGGTCAGATGTCTCAGGGTCATGGGTCAGGGGTCGAGAGCCAGAGGTCAAGCCAACAGCAGCTCTATGGGCAAATGAAGAGAGGAGAGAGAGAAGGGGAAAAACGGTACAAATTCCACATATAATTGAAACGCTAGCTTTTTGTCTGTCCTCAGATCTATTAAATATTAAGGATCTCTATGTGGTATAAAGGGGAAACATCCCCTGCACAGTTAATTGGTAGTGATCAATCTGGTAGTGCTGTGTTTGAGCATTCAATAACAAGGAATCAATGTCGGGCCTCTGCTAGGGAGGACAAACAATGGCAGTGTTCTTAGGGGGGGGGGATAAGAGGTTAACATTTATTCAGTGGATATATCGTAATGCTTCGGCCAGGGGTTTAATATTAAACCAGCGATCAATCGTCATCCATTACAAGTGTCCCATTGATCCCGGGGCTCATCGACTTTTCGCTTTTCTGAGGAATGTTTCACCCACTCCTGTGTGCTGTAAATACACAGTGGTATTTGTTTTGTTAGGCGTGGTGGTCTTTTGTACTCCTCTCATGTCCTTCCAGGTGACAGGAGACAGAGAGAGTGAGACAGAGAGAGACAAAGAGAGAGCGGGCAACATGGAACACAGGCACTGTGTACGCTAATAATCTCCTATTTTCACGCAAACCACTAGATTGAAGCACATAATTTAGCAAAATATTTTATGGAATGGAAGCGCTGTAGTGTTCTTTCTCAATGTGTTGCATGTGTGGTTAGATCCTTTCTCTGGAAGAGCTTGAGTAAAGTTGAGCTCCTCTTACACGTTTTAACAGTCTGTAATGTTAAAACACCCAGGTCAAAATTCAAATGCACAGCCCACTCCTTGTTAATAGCACCATAATCAGCTGCGTCATTGACCTTCTGCTGCCTTTAGCCGGGACACAGCGGGGGCTTCAAAAGAGTCCAGTACTCCCAAGGTTAATGTGTACAAAATGGCCCGAAAAGTTGTCAAAATGAAAATTATGCTGAGGTAGCTTTTCTTCCCATTTGGGAATTGGGACTCTTTTATGTCGGAGGGAAAGCATTCCCACATGTTTCAAAATATGGCAAATGCTCCTGGGATGGGGCTTCACGGCAGCCTCCTGTGCGGCTTCAAAACACCTCTTTGTTAAATGGGTGGAGAGGGGGAAATGAAGCCTGACACTATTTTTATTATGAAAACACTGTTTGGATTCGCCCTGCCCCTGTGATTATCAAGCCTCTTAAATATGTCACACACTTTCTCGGACGGAAACTGTGTGAATATAGTTAGTGTTTATCGGTAGTTAAGGTCTCTCTCTCCCTCTCCCTCTCCCTCCCTCTCTCTCCCTCTCCCTCCCTCTCCCTCCCTCTTGCTCTCCCTCTCTCTCTCTCTTGCTCTCCCTCTCTCTCTCCCTCTCTCTCTCTCTCTCTCTCTCTCTCTCTCTCTCTCTCTCTCTCTCTCTCCCTCTCGCTCTCTCTCTCTCTCTCTCTCTCTCTCTCTCTCTCTCTCTCTCTCTCTCTCTCTCTCTCTCTCTCTCTCTCTCTCTCTTCAAGTACGTGAGGGAAAGGAAATGAAAACATATATGTGTGTGTGTGTGCACGCGCGCACCTAGCTGTTGCATAGTTGTATTTTAAATGCCAGAAGTGGATTACTGATACGTGTGGACGTCTCGATCTCCATACAACAACAAAAAGCTGTGAAGTTGAACGTATACAGTGCACTACCATTCAATTCCGCAGTTCTTAGTTACCAATCAACTGGTGTTTTGACCTAAGCTGCGTTTGGCAGCTGTTGAAACCAAGCTTTGCTCCCTGAGCTACATAGCGGCAGCTGAGAAATACAGTAAATAAGAGTCAAACCAAGCAAAGAGACAAAACAACATATGCTTATACTCTTATGATTTGAGGAGCGGTTCCCCTCTAATACGTGGCGCCACAGATGACTGGCATTTGCTGTTTCATTTGCACTTTTCCCATCTGCCACCAAGGAGCTTGGATTCATTATTTCACAGAGATGAAACAATGTTGTTTCAGTCCTGTGTGTGTGTGTGTGTGTGTGTGTGTGTGTGTGTGTGTGTGTGTGTGTGTGTGTGTGTGTGTGTGTGTGTGTGTGTGTGTGTGTGTGTGTGTGTGTGTGTGTGTGTGTGTGTGTGTGGGAGAGACATGACGATGATATCGATTGCTTTCCCCTCAAGACCCTCTTAGGATGCAGAGTGCAGTCAAAGAAGCACAAGCACCACTCCAACTCTCCTCCTCCCCTCTTCCCTCCCAATCTCACTCCTACCCAGACTCACAGTGTCGCAACCCAAAGCAGCTCCAGAACCAAGAAAGTGGGCTGGAGAGAGGGGGAGAGGACTAGCCTCCTTGCTTGAAGGCCGACAGGGGCCTAAGCCTGGCTCAAGGGGGCTTATGCAGATCCTATGACCTTTTTCTCAGGGACCAGATTTTACACTTAAATTACCATTAGAGCCCTGCTTTCCCTGGGGGGCTGCAGTCCACCCCCTCAGTGGGGTTAAAAGTCACTGTGGACATGTGCCCGCACTGCATGCTAAATGAAGTGGAACACATGTAAACTGCGGAGTAGCCTCTCAGCGAACAGGAGGGCGACACATTAGTCGAAGGGAGGAACTAGCTGGGGAAAGCACTAGTAGCCCTATATAGTGTGAACGCCATGGGGACTGGCTAGCTCTGGAAACGCCAAAAAGACAATGTACGGGGAGGGAGAGGAACAACAGGGTAGCTACTGCTACGTTCTGCTACGTTCTGCTACGTTCTGCTACGTTCTTGAGCTTTGGTTTTGTTGGTTATTTTGCTGGTGTTTTTGTTGTTGTTGGTATGTTACTTTATTCCGTTGCTCAGCGTTACAAAGATTTTGGAACTCTGAGTCAGGCAGCATATTTCCTCATTTGTCCCTTTTGGCTTTTATGAGATAAATGGTGTATTATTTGGACTCCATGGGATTGTAGTTTTATAGCAAGGCCCATGCTAGCAAGAGGAAATGAGAGGAAATGGAAAAACAGCAAGGAATGATGCCTACCCCCTCTCGCACTTCCCCAAACACACACACACCGCACACATGCACGCACGTGCACACGCACACACACACACTGGCCATGCTGGTGGTCACAGGTTTGTTTTGTCTTTAATTCCCTCATCCTTGGGGGTAATGGGGACACTGTGACAGCTGTCACTGCAGTGATCTCAATGCAGCGCAGATTGGTAGTGGCACGTGATTGTCAGGATCGAGTGTGTGTGTGTATGGGGGGACTGGTGGCAGGGGTGCGATGTGTAAATGGTGTTTAAACACTGTGAGGGACTTGCTTAGCTCTACACCTTCCTCAGGCCTAACAAACTGCCAGTATATATATGTCCAGTCTACCAAACATTCATTGTGACACTGTGCCAAATCTAGACTCACTTACTTCCTGGAGGAAGTGACACGGAGCATTACAGACTCATTAGCTCCAATCACGAATCAGCTCAAACGAGGAAAGAGAAATCCATGTCATTTTCTTTACTCTTTGTTATCCCTCCGTGTTATATACTGTGGAATGATAGTTGTTACACAATTTGCTGTACTTCCTCTGATATTATCTATCAAGAAAGTGATGCAGGGAGAGGAGAGGTAGTGGACTAGTGGGGCCAGAGCACGACTGAGGGAGGAAGGGAGGGAGGCGTGAGGGAGGGGGGGGGGGGGGGGGGTTAAGCTGGAGGTAGATAACCACACATTGGGCCAGGCTGTGGGGTCACCACTCAGCTCAGTGGTCCTGCTGGGAGAGGATGTCTGTGGGCGAGAGTTGTGTTACACCACAAAAAAAACTGCAATGTGCTAAAAAATACAACAACTACAAACTCTCCATAACCATCTCTCCATCACCCCATCCTGAGCTGGGGCTGCCAGGGCCATGCTCACCTCTGATAGGCATACTATAGTCTCCCAGAGCAAGGGTCTCGGTGCAGTGCATGACTCATCCTAATTGGAAAGCACCGGGCATGCCGGCGGATCCCTCTCCTGCTGTTTCAGCCTGTTTCAAGTGATGAACCCGGGACGAGGCAACAGTCGGAATGCACAGCATTCGCTGCCTCTCAGTTTGACCTCATTCTGTCTTCCTCACCTTTGTGCATATGGGTGTGTGTACGTGTGTTTGTGTGTTTGTGTGTTTGTGTGTGTGTGTGTGTGTGTGTGTGTGTGTGTGTGTGTGTGTGTGTGTGTGTGTGTGTATGTGTGTGTGTGAGCAAGGAACTGCGGGATTCGTGTCAAGCCCCTCTCTCTCTCTCTCACCCCTCTAAAACGATTATGTGTCAGCAATCCCCACAATTTGGTTCCTGCTAAAGCTGCTGTGAACTCATCGCACCCATCTGGGGAATTATGCAAGCGGTAATGCAGGTCTCACCTGCCAACATACAGCGCAGGCCGGCCGGGGGCTGGCAGTCATGTGATAACTCAGCCCTGACCAGTTCAAAGCTGATTTTGCCAGGGGCTGATTGCTGGCAGCTAATCATTTTAGCAACACCTATGAGCAAGGCATTTCAGGAGAGAGAGGGAGGGAGAAGTGCGTTTTTCTTTTTTTGTCCCATCTTACTGCTGGCCTTCCCCGACTGAACTCGCAATGAACCCTGGCGATGTTTTTTATTTATATAATTATTTTTCTTCAACTGAACGTTTTCAAGGAAAATGTTTTTGTCTTCCTTGCCCTGGTGCATTGTTCAGTAAGCCCTCCCACTGCAGAGACTGGAGTCCCTGAACGAAATAACCTTGGAACTTGTATTCTTTACATATTTTCAACGTTTTATATTTTCTTGTGTAAAACTCGAGGTGATTCCATGAAGTGAAATATCTGAGCAGGCATTCTACAGGACCAATCTCCTCCTTATTACAGGACGTGATTGGTCATTATTATAAAATAAAACGTGTTCTCATTGACTTACCGGGTTAAATAAAGTTGCTCATCACTGCTGAATTGAACCTAAAATGGACAGAGATCTTGCCCAGGTTCTGCTGATAGTGTTTGGTTCGGTCTGACTGGGTTCCGACTGGGTTCTGTTCTGCTCACCAGCCTGTTTTGGAACTAAGATGGTGGGTTCAGTACTGTAGTTGTTCCTGGTGTAAATGTCTCCTTCTTCTCTGTATCTTTGGGCCTGTGGAAGTGGCTGAGGGTTTTGGCCACAGCCCTCTCTCTGCCTTATCCGACTAGGGTTTCCTATACATCACAGTCCAACCTGTATGGGCTTTATAGCCTTTGATGAGCCCTCAAATCGCACAGGCCGTAGGAGTAGGCAGAGAGGGAAAATAGGATGGAGAGCGCGAGAGAGTGAGATAGTACTCTACCTTAGTGTGTGGTGAGAGTGTGGTCTGTTTGAGTCTAGTTGAGTGATTTTGCCTGAGGTTTCGAATGGGATTAATCCCGATCAAGGCCTCTTTTGTGCAAATATCTTTTCCCCCCTGCCCATACCAAAACGCTCCCCTTATTGCTGTCAATACTTCTTTCTCCCTCCATCATACATCACCTGCTAGTGCCTAGAATACATGTCGTTTTTTCCCTCCCATTGATCCTGTACATGACAATGTAATGCTATCCAAGCAGTGAATTAAGTTGACATAAATACTTGGTATGTCACAGCAGGCTAGGCACTGAACACCCTCTCAGTGCTTATCTCGCTAAATGAGAATCTGTTTTTCTACTGTAATGAAAACCATGTTGGTAACATCTTTACATATCACATTCACTCAAACACGCTGTGAAACTCGATCTTAGTACCGCTGTGTCGGGGAGCTTTTTATAATGGGGGAAAATGTGGTAGAACGCAACGTTTTGCCCAAAGCACAAACCGCTGAGTGCACACAGACTACAAAGTTCCTTTTTATTTTAATTTTTTTTCTTCCAAGCGGACCATTTAAAAACACGATAACACAAGAGTTTTGTGCTTTAATGTTCGAAGTGATGTGTCTCGCTCACGTTTCCCGACTAGAAGAGGTTCCGATTACTTCAGGCAATTTGTTTCAGGTAACTGGAGCTTTCAACTGCAGCTGAGAGTATCCTGGGAACTATTAGGAAGAAGAAGAAAAACGGTGTTCAAGCTTTTCAAAATGTTGATGGGTCCCGCATAATGAGCGTATAACTGATCACAAAGATAGACAGATAAGGGGGTTTTCTTGAAGAACCGAGCGCTGTGACACTAGAGAGTTTGGAGGGGAACACAATGATAGCCAGGAGTGTCGTTAGAGAATAGCTAAAGAGGCTTTCCATCTTGTGCTGTTATTCACTTATTGCTCCTGTTGGGATCGCTACGGGCTGAAAGAGACCGATTTCCCATCCCAACACTTGAATGAGTACAATCTCAGCGCAGTCATCATGTACTGTATACTTTCAGCAAGAGCAAACTAAGTCATTTGTCTCAAAGAAATGGGCTCTTCTCACTGTTTCTACCTCTGGTTCAAATGCTTACCTGCTCACTGTACCACTATCCATAGTCCAGATTTGATGTGTGTCTGTTAGCATTCTGTACTATAATTTCACCTTTCGCTCTCCTTGTTTCTGAAATGGAGATTCATTGCTATACTGATAACCCCATTCATCTCCACTCTATGTTCTTCTGGGATCTGAGAGCAGGATGGTAGGAGAGGAGGAAAAGGAGGAGGCCTGCAGGTAAAACAGCTCTATTTAGGCCATGGAATCCATGGAGAAAGACAGCCAGGGAGGAGTAGGCAGGAGGGAGAGGAGGCAGGGAGGTTCTGTAATACAGACAACTTTCATTTAGCCGCCAGTCCCACCCAGACAGAGACAGTCGTGCCCTGGTGTCTGTGCTACAGAGGACAGATGTTGAGTGATATTCATGGGACTAAGCCGCAGGGATCCCCACATAGACAGGGGCACATTTAAAACAGACTTTGCCACGAGTCATGTCGGGAATAGATCCCATGGTTTCCCAGGAGCTGATCCAGAGCCTGCTCTGTCATTGTGGTAATTACGGCCATAGCTAAGGCATCTGTAGGGAAAGCTGATCCTAGACCTGTGCTCTTAGGGTACCTTTCTTGTTCAACCATCCTTGTGGTTCCTATAATGACATAATTTAGATTCATAAAAAATGTAAATAAAGCATAGACTCTCTCAGTGGTGGTCACATTGAGTACTCCAGTCCTGCAGGATAACTGTGAGGTGTGGAACCAAGAAAAGAGCGACAGATTCATTGCATTGCCAGTTTATACTTTGTCGAACGACATGTCTGTAGACAATTAGAATGCGAGAAGACACGGTGTCACTGGTCAAAACGACATTTCATTTATACTCCGGTGGAATGTCTGTGGACCGTTGCTGCGACTGTCAGTATCTGCGACTGCCACGGCGTCCGTTGTTGTGGTTACCTGACTGTCACAGCAACCAGACCAAATCCTCCCGTGACAAGATGATGCAGGAGTTCTACATTTCTCAGATAGAATGACCTACTTTTATTTCGTCACACTGTAGCAGCAAGATTTTTTTCTGTAAGCTCACCATTACCTTTTAAATAATGATGTTGCTGTGGGTTTATTTTCCTGTGATAATGAATTAAAAACAGCTAAAGTTATGACGTTGTCAGCTATACTCCGATCATTATTTGAACTGGCTACCCAGCCAGCTAACTATCTAACTAGATAGCAACGAACAAAGAAATTATTTCGAAAATTGCTTTTAGTTGCCTGGCTTGCTAGGTTGCCATTTACTTAATTAATTTTAAATAGCTGGGTTTATTGGTGTTAAAACAGACAGGATGCTATTTGGAGTACCGAGTTGCTGATGTCATGCAGAGGCTGTCGTTTTGTGTTGATACTTTTTCATAACGAGCATGAGAAGTTTGATGTCAGATGACAACAGAATGTTCATGATGTCGCAACCACATTTGTCTACAGACATGTCGATAAACGGACTGTAAACCGGTCTTTAGTACACACTAGCTATGTTAATACAGGTGGAGCATTACTCGAGTGCATTCACACGCCTTAGTCCTTACAATAACATGGCAATAGCAGTACTATGCACTTTGAAACATATTTGACTGACCAACTAGGACGGTCTTGGAATGCCGGGTTGACTACCACAAATAAACTTTTGGTCAGACACAGTTAGCTTCTTTCTCACATGTTTCTCGGCCACCTCTACCACCTTTACCACCCCTACCACCTCTACCACCCTTACCACCCCTACCAACTCTACCACCTCTACCACCCCTACCACCTCTACCACCTCTACCACCTCTACCACCCCTACCACCCCTACCACCCCTACCACCCCTACCACCTCTACCACCCCTACCACCCCTACCACCCCTACCACCTCTACCACCCCTACCACCCATACCACCCCTACCACCCCTACCACCCCTACCACCCCTACTACCCCTACCACCCCTACCACCCCTACCACCTCTACCACCCCTACCACCCCTACCACCCCTACCACCCCTACCACCCCTACCACCTCTACCACCTCTACCACCCTACCACCCCTACCACCCCTACCACCTCTACCACCCCTACCACCCCTACCACCTCTATCACCTCTACCACCTCTACCACCTCTACCACCCCTACCACCCCTACCACCCCTACCACCCCTACCACCCCTACCACCCCTACCACCTCTACCATCCCTACCACCCCTACCACCCCTACCACCCCTACCACCTCTACCACCCCTACCACCCCTACCACCTCTACCACCTCTACCACCCCTACCACCCCTACCACCCCTACCACCCCTACCACCTCAACCACCCCTACCACCCCTACCACCCCTACCACCTCTACCACCCCTACCACCCCTACCACCCCTGCCCTGTGAAGCGTCCGTCAGTTGGCTCTAACCTTGATTATGGCAGAGAACTCTGCGTGACCTCAGGTTTTGCATATCTGTCCTTTACAATTAGCAGCTTTTGAATTGCACTGACTAAAAAGAGAGCACCCACTCTATGATGTCAAGGGCATGCTTTGAACTCAGACAGATGCACTCCCCCCCCCCCTTTCTCTTCCCCCCCCAACTCCAACATTTCATGCCTCATTGCTGTCTATCACTAATGATACTGATTTCATGGAATGTCAAAGGCATGTCAGTAGCTGGGCTCTAAAGTAATGTCAGGGCTGGGGGCATGGTCACGTCTCTCTCCTGTCCTCTCCTCTCCACCTGTCCTGTGAGCAGGTGTCACAATGTTGGAACCAAGTAAAAAGAGAAATCCAGACAGAGAGGAGAGGACGATGACAAACAGGTGACACGCCATGTCTCTCACCATGGACTGAAATTGAAATAGTGCGAGCAGTGGCGTATCGCCGTCACTCTATCGCTCTGCCATGATTGATTCTGTGCCCGAGGCCAGTAATCCCTGAACCCTGCCCGCCGGACTCTCTCCTCCACGGGCCAATCCAACACCAGCGCCCCTCACAATGACATCATCAGCCGTGACAGGAGAATAAATCTGGGAGGGTCAGCGAGCGCGGCCCGTCAAGAGAGTCTGAGGGACGCCGCTGACAGCTCTCAATGAACTCAAGTGAAGCTTTTTTTTTGTTGTTCGTTTTTTTAATCTCGGTGGGCAGACGCTGGAATCCAGCTGTCAGCAGAATGAGAGCATATTAGGAGGGTGCACCAGCACTGCCCCTATCCTCCCCTGCCCCTATCCTCCCCTCCCCATAATTATCCTCCTAGCCGATTCCCATTAACCTGCTCCCTTTGATCTCCATACATGATGATATGCAAAACCAGCTGAATGGAGACTAGCATAGCCCAGCATTCCACTCGCTCCCAATGAGTCTGATTCCCTCACTCCCATTTTCACTCTTCCTCAGATTAAATGAATTTCAAAGAATTCTGCGAGGACGGAAAAAGAACAAGAGAAGGAGAAAGGGAGAAAGTAATAGTTTAGGAGAAAGAAGAAAATAGAAAATATTGGATAATTTTACAAGGGCTCTTCCAGTATAAAAACGTAATGGGGGGGGGGGAGGCCCATCTCAAAAGACCAGTTTCATTCAATCCCAGCTTCCTGTATCAAGTAAAACATCTTCATTAGGTCTGGGGGCCTAAAAGCAAATATCAGGGCTGCACAATGGTGACGGTATGACACTGACCTTTCTTTGGTTTTAATCATTGGAACTCTTGACAGCTTAATAAGTTGAAGGTGCTGGATTGCAGCCTAACTTAATAAGGCCCACAACAGAGCCTTGGCCACCTATGATTGCTCCCATAAGTCTTGGCACATCTGGTGGTGTGTCCTTGGGTGAGAGATATTTTCCATAACTTTCCTTATGTTCAAACGGCGCCACCTCCCTTTATTAGGAGCGCGATGATACAGTGCATAGTGCTTCTCAGTGGCTGAGCCCGACCGCAAGGAGTCACACATTCATTACTCCACACCGCCTGCACCGACAACCACCACAGTAAAATGCTCTGCAGGCGTGTGCCATGCCATTTTTGACTCATTAAATATTCCAATAATGTATAGGTGTACTTTGTAAATCATGCCGCCGTATTTAATTTATCCCACTGAAGTATATTGTTATGTAGGATATATGCAGCCCATATTTTGTGGTTTATTACTGCTATAGATGAATTACCCACCATTTATGATGAACATAAGGTGTATAATTCTATATGCAGTAAAGTCAAGTTTTATGGAAGCGTTATAGCTTTTCACATCTTCCCCTCCCAGGTCCACGCGGGTGCAGATTAATCCTTTAGGTTATAACAGTGCGTTGGTTACTGCTGCATTAACTTCACACATTCATCCTCTGTCATGTACAGCCGGGTCTGAAATTATTGGCACCCTTGATAAAGATGAGCAAAAAAGACTGTATAAAATAAATTATATAAATACTGAGCTACCGTATTATTTTATACTAATACAATTGTTCAGAGAAAGAGATTTTGTTTAACTAATAACTAATATGTATATGTTTTTTTTAAGATATGGGTTAGAGTTATTGGTAGCCCTGTTTTCAATACCTTTCAATACCTCACCTTGCGAGGATAACGGTACGTGAACCCCGTTGAAAATCTGTGGGTTGAAGTGAAGAGGGCAGTACATAAGCGCACACAAAATATATCAATAATCTGGAAAGATTCTGTACTGAGGAATGGTCTAAGACCCCTCCCAATGTGGTCTCCAGTCTCATTAAACAGTTTAGATAAAAGCTCAGTGCCGTTATCCTCTCAAGGTGGCCAATAATTTTGATCTTTTAATAATTCATCTTTTTGAGTTTTTTTATTTTCGAACAATTGCTTCTAAACAAAAAAAATTCTAAACAATTCTATTAGTAAAACGAATATAAGATAATTTTTTTTTGCTGCATACATTAAATTGTAGATCTTTATATCTATTATATACACTGCTCAAAAAAATAAAGGGAACACTTAAACAACACAATGTAACTCCAAGTCAATCACACTTCTGTGAAATCAAACTGTCCACTTAGGAAGCAACACTGAATGACAATAAATTTCAAATGCTGTTGTGCAAATGGAATAGACAACAGGTGGAAATTATAGGCAATTAGCAAGACACCCCCAATAAAGGAGTGGTTCTGCAGGTGGGAACCACAGACCACTTCTCAGTTCCTATGCTTCCTGGCTGATGTTTTGGTCACTTTTGAATGCTGGCGGTGCTTTCACTCTAGTGGTAGCATGAGACGGAGTCTACAACCCACACAAGTGGCTCAGGTAGTGCAGCTCATCCAGGATGGCACATCAATGCGAGCTGTGGCAAGAAGATTTGCTATGTCTGTCAGCGTAGTGTCCAGAGCATGGAGGCGCTACCAGGAGACAGGCCAGTACATCAGGAGATGTGGAGGAGGCCGTAGGAGGGCAACAACCCAGCAGCAGGACCGCTATCTCCGCCTTTGTGTAAGGAGGAGCAGGAGGAGCACTGCCAGAGCCCTGCAAAATGACCTCCAGCAGGCCACAAATGTGCATGTGTCTGCTCAAACGGTCAGAAACAGACTCCATGAGGGAGTATGAGGGCCCGACTTCCACAGGTGGGGGTTGTGCTTACAGCCCAACACCGTGCAGGACGTTTGGCATTTGCCAGAGAACACCAAGATTGGCAAATTCGCCACTGGCGCCCTGTGCTCTTCACAGATGAAAGCAGGTTCACACTGAGCACATGACAGACGTGACAGAGTCTGGAGACGCCGTGGAGAACGTTCTGCTGCCTGCAACATCCTCCAGCATGACCGGTTTGGCGGTGGGTCAGTCATGGTGTGGGGTGGCATTTCTTTGGGGGGCCGCACAGCCCTCCATGTGCTCGCCAGAGGTAGCCTGACTGCCATTAGGTACTGAGATGAGCTCCTCAGAGCCCTTGTGAGACCATATGCTGGTGCGGTTGGCCCTGGGTTACTCCTAATGCAAGACAATGCTAGACCTCATGTGGCTGGAGTGTGTCAGCAGTTCCTGCAAGAGGAAGGCATTGATGCTATGGACTGGCCCGCCCGTTCCCCAGACCTGAATCCAATTGAGCACATCTGGGACATCATGTCTCGCTCCATCCACCAACGCCATGTTGCACCACAGACTGTCCAGGAGTTGGCGGATGCTTTAGTCCAGGTCTGGGAGGAGATCCCTCAGGAGACCATCCGCCACCTCATCAGGAGCATGCCCAGGCGTTGTAGGGAGGTCATACGGGCACGTGGAGGCCACACACACTACTGAGCCTCATTTTGACTTGTTTTAAGGACATTACATCAAAGTTGGATCAGCCTGTAGTGTGGTTTTCCACTTTAATTTTGAGTGTGACTCCAAATCCAGACCTCCATGGGTTGATAAATTAGATTTCCATTGATTATTTTTGTGTGATTTTGTTGTCAGCACATTCAACTATGTAATGAAAAAAGTATTTAATAAGATTATTTCTTTCATTCAGATCTAGGATGTGTTGTTTAAGTGTTCCCTTTATTTTTTTGAGCAGTATATTTTATACAGTCTTTTTTTCGCATCTTTATCAAGGATGACAATCATTTCAGACCCCACTGTATAGACACCTACATGTTGTGTCAATGTCTTCATTTTGAACGTTGTTGAGTGAAACCTGAGCCCGAAACAGGGAAAGATCTCACCCGCACTCAGCGTTGACTCTCTCTTTCTGCATTCCAAATGGCACCCTATTCCCTATAGTGCACTACTTTTGACACAGCGCCCTATGTAGGGGATAGGGTGCCGTTTAGGACACGACCTGGCAGGAGAGCAGCACCTTGGCAGAACGTCCCAGAACAGAGAGAGAACATGGAGGGAGAGAGACAACATTAGGAAACGTTAGGTGTGGGATTATCGTCCCCGCTCATGTCCTCCTCCTGGGTAAGACCCACTGTGAGGCTATAACATTTGAGTCGGGGCGCAGGGCGCTGCTTCCTGCCTCTGTGTCAACACAACACAAAATGGGTAATTTAAGCAATAAGGTCCGAGGTGTGGTATATGGTCAACGCGGAATGCCTGGATACAGTCCTTAGCAGTGGTATATTGACCATACAGTATACCACAAACCTTCCAGGTGCCTTGTTGTTGTGTGGGCAATAATATGGCATATACAGTGCATTCGGAAAGTATTCTGAACCCTTGACTTTTTCCACATTTTGTTACGTTACAGCCTTATTCTAAAATGTATTAAATTGTTTTTTTCCCTCATAAATCTACACATAATACCCCATAATGGCAAAGCAAAATCTGTTTTTTCAAAATGTTGGCTAAATTTGAAATGCTGTTTTTTACATTGGATAAAAGCAGAGACACAAAGCTACAAAATTGTATATCATACACGCATATGAGGAACAATGGGAAAGTAATTATGCTTTGAAAGTTGATAAACTTGTATCCTCACTTTTGAGAAAATGGCCTTGAATGTTTTGGTACCAACAGCTCTTCTTTGTCTACACCCATTCAGCATTGTTCACACCCTCTTATGCTTTAGCCCCACCCATCTCTTTAATGGTTGATCCGAATGTTTTGTACTAACAACAGCAGTCAAGCACCCAAGCTAACTGGCTAACTTGCTAGCTACTTCCAGACACAAATGAGAGAACAGCTCACTGAATATTACTCGCCCTAGCAGAGCTGGTTAGGCTGCTTTTATGTTATCCAGAGCGTTGGTGACTGCAACTGTGCTGTCAGATTGTCCGTTCGTAAATTCAGAGCGTTTCGCTCTCGGATGGTTCCGAGCGCACATTGGATGCTCTGGTTGATAAGTAGGGTTGATTGGAGCGTTCTGACCTCACAATGGCAGTCAAGCACCCAAGCTAACAGGCTAACATTGGCTAGCTTGCAAGCAACTTCCAGACACATTCATTTAGCAGACGCTCTTATCCAGAGCGACTTACAAATTGGTGCATTCACCTTATGATATCCAGTGGAACAACCACTTTACAATAGTGCATCTAAATCTACACAAATGAGAGAACACTCCACTCTGACCATTTTACCCGCCCTAGCAGAGCTGGTTAAACTGTTTTGATGTTACCATGGTGACTGTAACTGTGCTGCTGGCAACAATTTAATTATGCTTTTTTGCCAACGTTTACTGACACCGGCCATATTCAACGGGTGTTGAACGTTCATAAGATCATCAGTTATTCTGCGCTCTGGCACAATCAGACAAGAGTGCTCTGAAATCGGAATAGATGGCCAGACTGAATTTCCCAGCTACGTCTATCAACAGTTGCCACAGTGAAATTCTACTTAAATGGATACTTGCATAGTGGAGTCTTTTTTAAAGACATGTAGCTAGCTAGCTAAACAAAAAAACATAATCCCAACTCATGACGTTACCACCATGCATGAATCTGCAGGTAGCTAACCAACCAGGTTCAATGTTAAATAGCTAAAATTAGACTATAACTAGCCAAGCAAATAGCTCTGAGATACGAATAATAAGATCATAGATACAACTAGATAGCTAACAGTACACTTTAACTTGAAATGAAAACGACTTTGTCAAAATTAGAAGTGTGCAACATCTGAAAATGTAGTTAGCTAGACTATCTTACCCATATACACTACTGTTCAAAAGTTTGGGGTTACTTAGAAATGTCCTTGTTTTTGAAAGAAAATCAAATTTTTGCCCATTAAAATAACATTGAATTGATCAGAAATACAGTGTAGATGTTGTTTATGTTATAAATTATTATTGTAGCTGGAAATGGCAGATTTTGTATGGAATATTTACATAGGCGTACAGAGGCCCATTATCAGCAACCATTACTCCTGTGTTCCAATGGCATGTTGTGTTAGCTAATCCAAGTTTATCATTTTAAAAGGCTAATTAATCATTAGAAAACCTTTTTGCAATTATGTTAGCACAGCTGAAAATTGTTGTGCTGATTGAAGAAGCAATTAAACTGGCCTTCTTTAGTCTAGTTGAGTATCTGGAGCATCAGCATTTGTAGGTTCGATTAAAGGCTCAAAATGGCCAGAAACAAATATTTTTTTCTGAAAATCATTAATCTATTCTTGTACTGAGAAATGAAGGCTATTCCATGCGAGACATTTCCAAGAAAATGAAGATCTCGTACAACGCTGTGTACTACTCCCTTCACAGAACAGAGCAAACTGGCTCTAACCAGCATAGAAAGAGGAGAGGGAGGCCCCGGTGCACAACTGAGCAAGAGGACAAGTACATAAGAGTGTCTAGTTTGAGAAACAGAAACCTCACAAGTCCTCAACTGGCAGCTTCATTAAATTGCACCTGCAAAACACCAGTCTCAGTGTCAACAGTGAAGAGGTGACTCCGGGATGCTGGTCTTCTAACCATTCTTCTCTGCAGATCCTCTCAAGTTACATCAGGTTGGATGGGGAGCATCGCTGCACAGCTATTTTCAGGTCTCTCCAGAGATGCTTGATCGGGTTCAAGTCCTGGCTCTGGCTGGGCAACTTAAGGGCATTCAGAGACTTGTCCTGAAGCCACGCCTGCATTGTCTTGGCTGTGTGCTTAGCGTCGTTGTCCTGTTGGAAGGTGAACCTTCACCCCAGTCTGGGGTTCTGAGCACTCTAGAGAAGGTTTTCATCAAAGATCTCTCTGCACTTTGCTCAGTTCATCTTTCCCTCGATCCTGACTAGTCTCCCAGTCCCTGCTGCTGAAAAACATCCCCACAACATGATGCTACGACCACCATGGTTCGCCATAGGGATGGTGCCAGGTTTCTTCCAGATGTGATACTTGGCATTCAGGCCAAAGTGTTCAATCTTGGTTTCATCAGACCACAGAATCTAATTTATCATGTTCTGAGAGTCCTTTAGGTGCCTTTTGGCAAGCTCCAAGCGGGCTGTCATGTGCCTTTTACTGAGGTGTGGCTTCCATCTGGCCCCTCTACCATAAAGGCCTGATTGGTGGACTGCTGCAGAGATGGTTGTCCATCTGGAAGTTTCTCCCATCTTCACAAAGGAACTCTAGAGCTCTGTCAGAGTGACCATAGGGTTCTTGGTCACCTCTCTAACCAAGGCCCTTCTCCCCCAATTTCTCAGTTTGGCCAGGTGGCCAGCTCTAGGAGTCTTGGTGGTTCGAAACTTCTTCCATTTAACAATGAATGGAGGCAACTTTGTTCTTGGGGACCTTCAATGCTGCTTTTTTGGTACCCTTCCCCAGATATGTGCCTTGTCAAAATCCTGTCTCGGAGCTCTACGGACAATTCCTTCGATCTCATGGCTTGGTTTTTGTTCTGACATCTGTCAACTGTAGGACCGTATATAAACAGATGTGTACCTTTTCAAATCATGTCCAATCAATTGAATTTACCACAGGTGGGATGATCAATGGAAACAGGATGCACCTGAGCTGAATATTGAGTCTCATAGCAAAGGGTCTGAATACTTATGTAAATAAGGTATTTCTGTTTTTTATTTTTAATACATTTGCTAAAATTTCTAAAAACTTGTTTTCACTTTGTCATTATGGGGTATTGTGTGAAGATTGATGAAGGAAACAAATAATGTAATCAATTTTAGAATATGTCTGTAACGTAACAAAATGTGTAAAAAGTCAAGGGGTCTGAGTACTTTCCGAATGCACTGTATCATTCACAAAGGCTACGGACTCAACAGAAATGCACTCACAGCTCTTAAACATCTTAATTTTATTTTAGAAATGTAAGTGCAATACATTTTGACAGTACGTTACAGGTGCTGTTGGTGAATATTCTGAACAGCCACACAGGTAAACTGCATTTCCATTGAAATTCAGCTGATTGTCAGGACTGTTTGTGGACCTGTTCTATAATTATTTGGACCATTTTCCTGCAGATCCTGAGTCCATAACTCTAGCATGCACTCTGCTTTGAGTATACTGGCACCATACACGCTACTCTAGCATTATATTACAATAATAGGGAATGGCTGGCTATTATCAATAATGGTGACATTCAAACAAGAGCTCAGAAAGGGCTTTGTTGTTCTTTAATTGGGCTGTGACACAGACACCATCAAAGACCCTATCTGGACACCTCTGTCTGGGCAGCCAGGCAGGCAGGCATGCTTTCCTCTCTCCCTGTGTTCAGAGCCAACAGTCATCTGCCCACTCCACCTCACATCTTCATTAGTGGCCTGACCCAATATGGCTGCCATTGAATGTCGGGGCGCCGCAGCAGTGTGCTTTCAAAGTCTACGCCTGAGTCTTCGAGTTGGAATGAGGCTCCTCTCTTTGCTGTGTACCTGCCGTTTGATTTGGGTGCATGTTGCGGAGAGAGGCTAATGTGGTCGATCTGTCTCTCACCCCCCCTCTCTCTCTCTTTCTCTCTCCCTGTCTCTGTGTTCTGCTGGAGATGTTTTTAATGAAGGTCCTTTGTTTGGGGCGTCAGGTTTCCTCAGTGCCATCGCCATAGCGCCGTGCCAAGTCCTCGGCTGATTGGCTGCTCTTAAAGGTGAGGATGAAAGCTCTTGTGGGAGACACGGGGGGTTGGGGAGGGCGAGGAGGGCGTGTGGGGGGGGGGGGGGGGGGGGGGCCCACAGGGGTTTTAAAATGCAGCCCCCTTGCTCTTTTAAATCAGCCCGTAACAGAGACAGAGGACATTTAAATGTAAATTGCCTATTAGATTTCCATGTAAAGCAACTGTATCCCCTTTTGTGGCTTCCACTGGACAATGTCTGTTCTCCCCGCCTGCTGTAACAATGAGAAGGGTCTGAGACGCTGGGCTGCCGAGTCACTGGGCTCATTTTCAACGGAACAAACGCACGGCAGTGATATTAGCTTGTTATAAAAGATCCCTGTCCATGTTGGGAGACATTTGATTGAATAGGTGGAGAAGGACGTACATTAAAAACAATCAAATATGTCTTGTGAGTTGGTTTTCATATGGAGATAGAGTGAGACATACAGTACACATACAGTACCACCTGCAAGAAAACCCAGCAGGCTAGCAGATCTTTGTATATTAGAACATCTATTTCAAGAGACTTGAAATGAATCCAGCATTATTATAAGCCTCTACCCGCTGCTAGTGATTGAATAAGCATAGATGAAAATTGTGGTAATTTTCGTTTTGTGTACTGTAAAGTGTCTGAGTACCATTTCATTCTATTTCTCTTTCAAAATGTATTTCCAAAAATTATACATTTTGTGTAATTGTAGATCAATGCTCTTTGAACCAGAAATGTCCTAGAGTCATTGATCACTGGTCACATGCTGTTTTACCCACTTTATATGTGTATACTGTATTCTAGTCATGGCTCATCCTATATAACTACACACCCTTTCTATTCATGTACTGTCCATACTGTCTTTACACACCATTATATGTATACATATTTATATTCCGATCTCTGACATTGCTCATTATGATCCAGTATTTTTTCATTTCTTTATTTGACATTCTTCTGGATAATGTGTGTATTGTTTCTGTTTGTTTTACTGCTAGGTGTTACTGCACTGTCTGAGCCAGAAACACAAGCATTTCACTGCACCTGCGATATGCAAATGCACGTACGCAACGAATAAACGTTGATTTGATTTGATGAGACTCACAATAATGTTTGTAAAATAAGGGCAAAGTACAGTATACAGTATGTGGGCGTGGAATAATGAACGTGTTCTCAATGCACTTTTGAACAATGCACTCACCAAGGCACTGAAACTCCTGTATTGTTTTTCTCTATTTTTCTATACTCCCCTCTTTTCTCTTTCCTATTTCCTCCCCGTGCGAGGACCAAATAAAAAGTGTGAGGCGCCTGTTTAAAGGGCCAGTCCCAGGTCCCTGCCTCCAGGGCTTTATACCATCAGTGATGACAGAGAACCCTGTGAACCATGGGAAATGTTTCATCGGTCACGATGCATTATGCGCCCGGGTGAAGAAGCCATATTCAACTTTTCACTTACTCTGTCAATGCCTCACTTTTATTGTCTCGCATGCTCGCTGACAAATCTGCAACCCTGGCCCACTGGAGGATTTAACAAGTCCAAATGTTTCCTCCAATTTGTGTAATTCCTCAGCTCTTTCAAATATGAAAACAAATCTGCTAAAAATGTGTACTTTCACACCCCAATAGGGACGGTTGCCGATCTGCTCATTTGGTAAGAGAAAACATATCAAATTGTCTTTTTACAGTCATAGCATTACGTCAACTGTGTGTATCCTATACATGTTTTATCGTTATTAACATTCTTTAAATAAATTTACCTCAGTGCATTACCAAGTATTAAGGTAACGATTCTATTTGAACAATACATAGTTTCCCCTTTCATTAAAACCAGCTAATATCACACCGAGGAGTGTCAAGTTTCCTACTGTAACAATCTGGGGACAGAAGTTATCAATAAATGAATAAGTGCCTTACTTCAAGCCTGATTTTCTTGTAGCGGTATATTATCTTGTGCCATTACTCCTCCACATCCTATCCCTTTGCTTTCCCTCTCTTTTCTTCTGGAATCCCAGCTCCATCCTTAAGGGGGCTTAGTGGAGCTAGCCATCTCTCTCCACAGCATGGAAAGCCTGTTGGTGATCTCATGCATATAGGCTAACTTCTCACTATTATTGTCAGTCCATTTGCCGTAGACTACTCTGATTTGATGTAGTACTGAAGGCTTGGGGGAGATTCCCATTCAGTCGGACCCTGTCTGCTGGTAGGGATGGCAGGTTAGTTTGGGATTGATTCATTTGGATTTGGCTGTGGAACTGATGGGTTTAAGATTTGGAGAGAGAGGGAGAAGAGGGCTTCTGTGCCCGTGGATTGGTGTCGCCATACGGATGGCGTTTTTGGTCAGTGTCATAAACCATTACTGAGGCATGTAGGACAAGGATTTCCATCAGGATTATGCATGTGTGGAGCAGTCATCCTCCATCTTCTGTGAGACATGCAGCCACGCAGCCCTCGCTGCTCAGGTCTGCCTTCATAGTTCCAAGTTATTTTAGAAGCAATCTTTCTGTGCAATTTGGGGTACTTTTCAAGCAGCAGGCTTACAACATGGGGAATGAGGTGCATGTGGCTGGTCTGCATGTGGCTTCTCCTTGAGTATGTATGCTGCAGCGTGTCTGTCCGTCTGTTTGTCTATTCCTGCCTGCCTGCCTGTGCGTGCCTCTGTGCGTGTACTTATGTACATGAACATGTATCCACGCATGTGTGCGTAGGTATCAAATTAAGAAAAACACACACACGCATCCGTCTGCCCCCAGCGGCAATTAAACACGGAGGCTGCACAATAACAGGGAGGTCAAGCACTGTATGGTGGGTTTGTCAGCGAGCACAGTGGAGGACCCCCCACCTCAGCAAGCCGCATGAGGCCCTGCCTGGGCTAGTGAAGATGGCTGGCACGGTCTGTCAGGCTCAACCGGCTTTGATCACACCATCAAGCCGCTTGTTATGAAACCCACAATGGCCATTATATTTGGTATCAATCTGAATTTCTCTCAGCTGTGCAGGGGGAAAATGTTCACAGGGGTCAGCCAGGGGACAGAGGAGAGAGGGGAAGTCGGGGAAGGAGATTATAAGGAAAATAAATGTAACGCGGACAAGAGCTTTATTAATAGGATTACAGTCTCACAGATTTCGATATATCATTGGTTGGAAAAGGGAGGGAAAAATGTCAAGAAAGAAGAACAAGAAAATGTTAATGGTTATTTATTGAGGCTCAGTGGTTTGTTTTTAAAGAGATGCCTTTCTAAGGACAGAGTGGGGTTAGCCCCCATGCTACAGTATTTCCTTTGTAGACAATAATTTAATGTGATAAGGTGATAAACCGCCCATATCACTGTAGACTGGCAGTTTAATGTTTGATTTCACCCAAATCTGCCCTTAATTTAATCTGGCCTTTTCAGTTACTCGTTAGACAAATTAGTTCAATCGTATTGTATTGCATACATGCTACCCCATAAAAAAACGGTTTATTTGACATTAAACATGACACTGCCAAACTCCAAGTATTGGGAGAGCAAGACAATAAAAGACGCTGCCACCTTTCATAGGAGGAGTATTCTTGGGTTGTTACTAAACACAGCAGTTAACCTCCTTCGCACACATTAGCAGAACCTGTGTTAAATCTTCTTTCTATTACTTTCAACTCACTTTATGATAGCTATAGTGCTAAAAAAAAAATAGATATTGCTGTTTCCTAACGACCTTTTGCTTGGTTCATTAAGCATGAGCATAGCTTCACTGTTGAGGAGATCTAAGCCATTACGACATGACAGACTACATCCACAACATAATCAAAAGCCTACTATTTCCTCCTTTTCAATTATTTCTCACTTTGCTTTCACCGTATTACTGTGGCAATGGATAAATGCTTCACTTCCATATCTGGTGTTGACATAGACAGAGACTAAACTAAACAGAAAAATAACAGACTTACAGTTCTGCTGCAGCATATGCAACACTTAATAAAGAACGGGCGTTGAATGAAAGGGGAAGAGAAAGAGCGAGAGAAAGAGCAAAGGAGAAGAAAAGATGACAACAGCAGGGTTATGCAAAAACGGGTCATAAAACAGATCCTATGTTTTCGGAATAAATCTCCGCAAGAGGGGGAAACCCACACACACACACACACACACACACACACACACACACACACACACACACACACACACACACACACACACACACACACACACACACACACACACACACACACACACACACACACAAACACAAACACACATTTGGAAACAATCTGTCGGTTGTTACGTGGGGTTTGCATCGCGGGAGAATGCTTCTCAAAAACTGGAGGGAGGAGCACAAGCTGTTGGTGTCAGGGATAACGATTGTTTCTTTTTGTTGTCTGCCTGGTGGCTATCCTATGGCATGGCATTAAGTGGGCTATATTGGTGGTGTCCACAGCCTGGACTGTGTTCAGCTTTTGTTTTCACACCCTGATTTACAGCCTGCCAACAAGCCCATAAGTACTCCAGCAATGGCTGCCACCACAGATCACGTGACTGGTCTTTAGCCAATCACGTGGTGCAACATTTCTTTTCGCAGCAGTCCCAGGCATTTAGCTCTTTGCTCTGTTCACCTCCCCTCATTCATTGTCTCAGTATCTTATTCCCTTTCCCACAGCCCAGAACCTCAAGTATGTGCTCCACCATTTTTTTTTATAACGCTCTCCTCTTGTGTGATTTGGAAGAGTTTCAAACAAACTGTTCACTGTGAAGTATAAGTTACAGCGATGGCTGAGAAATGGATCGCTTTCTAAATCATTTTAAACATGAAGTATCATTCTGAACTAGTCTACTACATCTAACTGGAGTTATTATAGTCTGCCTGCCCAGCATAACCTTTGCTGAGTACAAAATGGGGCGTTTCACACAGATCATGTTCGGTGAGATCTATCATTTTATGTACGTCTTATTTGTGTGTATGGGGGAGGGGTGAAATAACCATCTAGTTTTGACGAGATTGGACAGTAATTTAGACACATTGGCCAAGTCAGCAGATTTCTCTGACAGCCATATCTTTGTGTCTGGGATGTATGTGGTTATGATTGTACTCCATCATTAAGGGGGACTTCTAAGTGAGACAAGTGAAAGTGAGTAATGGCGCTAAAGCCAACTAGTGTAAACATGTCACAGAGCAGAATAGTTCTCATGTCATCGAGGTATTCCACTCTCAGTTCCACACCGATAAGTACAGATATCCCGCTTGCTAACACATCAACGCAAGCAAACCACACATTTTCGTTAGTGGCAGGTTTGAATGCCTTAGCAATGCAACTGGTTCGTTCTTGGTGTTGTTAGCTAGCTAGCTCTATCTTCTAAAGCACCCTGCTCTTGTTAGCCAGACATGTTTGTTTTTATCATCCTCTTCCTTTTTTCCTTCTTTTTCTGCAGGCGTGGGTTTGGAAGAGGTGATGAATGACTGGAAGTTGAATCGTTATTAAAGGTGGGGGATGATTAATAATGACCATGTGTGTTTTCCTCTGTAGTGTAAATAAAATATATCATTCACGTAACACACAGCCAGACCCAGTAGAGTGATTTACGGTGTGTGAAAATGCGTGGAAAGCCAAAGGCTGAAGCCCCCTTTCAGACACACGCCCATGACAGTGCTCTACCCCAGCCTCACGGCCTTAATAACATGCTGCGGAGATCTCACTCTCCTGCTCGCTCTCTGCCTCGTGCTATTCCTTATCTTCACTTCTTTTATTTTAGCTTACTCCCTCTGTTTTTATCTTCTTCCAGAGACCTTACCAGTGGAAAGAGAAGGAATGGAGGAATTATGTAAATGGACAGTGTGTCGCCAACAAGACTACATCAGGCTTAGGATCTGTTTTGATGTGGACAATAAGGAGGCACAATTTGTCTCTCTCTCTCTCTCTCTCTAGTATGAAGGTGTGGCTATTTGAAGGCATGCAGATCTGGCTCTCAGGCCTCAACTGTTCCCAAACCACAACTACAAGTCTTTGTTTGAGCATCATATTCCCACCAGCTATAATGTGAACAAAGCAGCGATTCAATTCTTTTTTTAAATCGGATCTACAAGAAAAACAACAACATCTAATGTTGTGGAGGGAACTACTCGTTCTCTGATAACTCTGGTTTCACTTAAAGTCTGATTCTTCTGGCTTAGAAGACTTCCACCGCTTGCAGGCTTAAACAGTCATTGTCCTTTTCCGCGGCTAGCGTTCTTAGAATAATATGGAGAGAAAAAACCACAGTGTACCAAGTAACAATATCAGTGCATTAACTTACGCTAAGGCCAGAGCTGCAGATGTCTCTGTGTATTTTCCACAGCTGTAAACACTCCCAAAGTGATGGAGAGAGAACGGAATTTGCAAAGATGTGCAAAAGTTGTCACATGGGCATTTTATTGAAAACCTTCAAGCCTATACTCTCCCTGGTGCAGATGACCTCACATTCATTTCCTGATTTTTCTTTTCTCTTCTCCCATGAAGCATTTCTTTACAGAGGATGAAACTGGCCTTTTTTCTTTGCTTAGTTTTTTTCCATGTGCACACGTGCATTTTCGCAACAAAAAAAACCCACAGTTGTTTAACCGATTTTCCTCAATAAAGTACACATTTTGCGCTTAAGCATGACATGGGAGTATGATTGAAATAGCATTCTACGTGATAAGCATGAAAGGGCCTAGGAACATCAGACAACAAACGGTGGTGCCTAACCCGGATATGTGTCTTCTAAGATAGAACGCTACATCAGTTGGATGTCAATACTACGCTGCAAAATAAGACATCTGGAAAATCTGTTTTACGGTCTCCAAATGTGTGTGTGTGTGTGTGTGTGTGTGTGTGTGTGTGTGTGTGTGTGTGTGTGTGTGTGTGTGTGTGTGTGTGTGTGCGTGCCCGTGCGTGTGCATCTGTGTGTGTGTCCGTCTGTGTGTGTGTGTTTTTGTCATCACAGATCTGAAAGGAGGCTTCAAGGGGTGCGTGACACAGCATCCTGCCAGTTCCCCACGGTAACTTACCTTAGGGAATGAGCCATCTCTCTTACAGGAGGCTCCACCACTAATGCCCTCCCCACTGATGTCACTGGTTTATTTCCAATCACTAAATAAGGCCGCCATCTCTGCCTCTCACCCCTCGCTGAGCATTTTGTGGGTCCCGTCCTTCCTGGTCTGCTCTCTCTGGTGTCTGATGTGTATTCCACTGTTCACTGGGGGCACGCCCTGGTTTCAGGAGCACAGCTCTGGCTAGAGGAGAGGGGGCAGACAGCTGCCCAGTTGTGCCAGTCTGCCCCGACCGCAGCTGAGGTGACACACTTACTAGCCGCCTTGTCCAACCGCCACAGGATAGCTGCTTTTCACCTCAAAACGGGAGCGCAGGGAGGAAACCTGTTGGAGAGCCCCTCCTAAAGCACACTGGAGGAGATGGAGGGGAGGATGTTCCTATTGAGGCCCTCGCTGAGTGGGGCTCTAAGGCAGGGGCTTCTCATATCCTTTGTTTACACAGCATGTGGAGTGGGACTACTCTACCTGTGCCACTAAGTTCACTGGTGCAAATCCGGCAATACGTATAAGTGAGTATAAGGAGCTTAGTCTAGGGTGGGCAATTCAGCCCTCACCCCCCTCCTGGAAATGACAAATTAGATATTTAAAACAGGCTGGCATGGTATTACAAGTCGAGAAGCATTTTTGGGAAGGCGATTTGTAAAGATGCATTACTGCAAGCACCCATGTTTAAGCTTAGGCTTAGGTTGAACTGTTTACTCGTTTGATAACACCGAGCTGGTGAGGCAAAAATGTTGGTGTTTTATTACACGTCAATAAAAAAAATCTCTCTCATGCAATGGATGATTATAACTATTCATTTACTGTAGTAGAACCACTTCAGAAGTTAACTGAGTTCCCATTCTATGAGTGGAGCTGGGGGAAAAAAATACCTCACTCTTACAGACACCCTCAGATACTGGGCTGTGTGTATACTTATTCTGTAAACTGTAACACGTTCTGCCTGGCATGTGTTCTCTCCCCTCCTCCCTCCTCCCTCCTCCCTCCTCACCCTCTCATCACCAGACGTAGCAGACCCACACAGAGCCACAGTAGTAAGAGCCGTACTAAAGCTAATAAAAGGTATTTAAATGGGAGTGGGTGTAACTGACACCAATCCTGCTGGGGCAATTACAGGAAATTAATTACCCACCCATTCCTATATTAATGGTTTATTTTGAAATAAAGCAAGCTAATTAACTTGTTTTGATACAGAAAATGGATTCAATGAGGATTTCAAAAAAAATCTATTTAGCAAAGAAATTAAAAAGGAGGGGTTAAAAAAAGAATCTAACTAAATTAGGCTTCGTCATTTTGGCGGTGATAATGCCTTGTGTACCAGACTGTTGAAGAACTCACACTCTAGGTATTTTATTGGCATTTCCCAGCCTGGGCTCACATTTCCCCTTCCTGTTTACCCTCTGTTGGAATCCCCTACCGCCAGAAAAGGAGTGGAATCTTAGTTGAGGGTGAGGAGTGTTAGGCACAGTAGACTAGGCCTTGTGGAAGGAAGGAAGGGAGAGAGAGAGAGAGAGAGAGAGAGAGAGAGAGAGAGAGAGAGAGAGAGAGAGGAGAGAGAGAGAGAGAGAGAGAGAGAGAGAGAGAGAGAGAGGCTTTTGTAGAGGCGACAGCCTGGGAAACCTAGAGGTGCCATCTGGCTCGAGGGGCCAAAGGACAGAGCTCAGCGACCTTTGACCCAGATCCCCATTTTAGCAAACATCTCCACTGTGCAGATATATGGGCTGCTGAGGAACAATAACAGACCAGCCGCGGCTGTCAGAGGCAGAGGTAGAGGCTGGCAGGCACTCCACACGTCGTCAGGTGACTGGAGACACACCAGAGAGAGAGGGAGAGAGATATATGACTAGGGACTGAGCAAGGGAAGAGGACAACAATAATGATATCTAAAAAAAATTCAAAGGATTGTTTGACATTCAGTCCATATTTGCTCACATTAAACAGCATGGAGGCAAAATCTAGCTTGGAGACTATTACCATTTATTGAACCGTTATTTAACCAGGCAAGTCAGTGAAGAACAAATTCTTATTTTACAATGACGGCCTACCCTGACCAAACCCTCCACTAACCCGGACGACGCCGGGCCAATTGCCCTATGGGACCTTACACCATATAGGGATGTTTTACAGATATACGTATAAAAGGGAAAGCTGTTTTTATTACAGATATCTTTTTGTCTTGTTTACATTATTACTGTCGTAGCAGTGTGGCGTGGACCATCAAAGTGAGAGAGTCTGTTAACCAGGGTTGAGGTTATGTCAGGGGCCACGGGTTAGGGGGCACAGTTGAGCCTAGTTTGCGCTCTCTGTGTGTGAGACGTAACCCCTCTGAGTGACTTCTGAGAGTTGTGTCAGTAGAAGAAAGAGTGGGTTTGGGTTGGTGAGTAGAACTTAGCTTTGCGCACACACACACACACACACACACATGCACACACACACACACACACACACACACACACACACACACACACACACACACACACACACACACACACACACACACACACACACACACACACACACACACACACACACACACACACACACACACACACACACACACACACACACACACACACACACACACTGAGGCAGACTCCCCAGTTGACTAATAACAACAGCAGCAGTAGCTAGCAGAACACTGCTTGAATCAATAGTGCCTGCTGAGCTGGGCAGGACTCCCTGTAGCAGTAAACCCCCTGAACAAGTGGCTCCCCAACCAACCAACCCCCCCTGGAAGAAAAAAATCTAACCAAATGAAAATACCTGAGAACAAAAGATGAAACGAGGAACACAGGGCTTATGACAGCCAGCTGTCATTCACCGTGCCTTACTTACCCTCAGACCTTTCAGACCTTTTCTTCCATTCATTCTCTGTAATTCGCTCTCCTTTCCCTCCTTTTTTTCTTGTTTTAAGAGGGGGGATGGGTGAGTCCAAAAGAGGATTCAGGCGTGAATAGACTTTTGTTTTGCTCTTTCTTCTTCCTCCTGACTGTGTCAATTGCGGGGTGCCCCTGGCGAAGGCCCTGGCTCCCTGAGACACAGCCTGGTAGGCTAGTTAGCATTCTGGGGAGCCCACCTAGGCCCTGACAGAGAGAGAGGGAGAGGTGCCGGCCGGCTTGGGGCCAGGCCAGGAATGGCTTTCACAGAGAAAGAGCAGCCCTGATCAGCTCAATTCCTGTCATCATAATTCTCTCTCTCTCTCTCTCTCTCTCCTCTCTCCTCTCTCTCTCTCTCTCTCTCTCTCTCTCTCTCTCTCTCTCTCTCTCTCTCTCTCTCTCTCTCTCTCTCTCTCTCTCTCTCTCTCTCTCTCTCTCTCTCTCTCTCTCTCTCTCTCTCTCTCTCTCAGTTCTATGGCAAGACACAGCGTTTTGTGAAATCAAAATGAACCTCCACTAATTATCCACCTCTGCAGACCTATTGCTCTGGCCAGATGATGAGCTAGCGAGGTCACATGTTAAGTGTGTTGATTCTACCTGATGCTACTCACAGGCCTGATTCCTCAATGTTGTTGTTTTCCCCCTTCTTTAATTACCTCAGCGGTGGGAATGCATGGCAAAGCCTAGTGGATCCCAGGAAGGCACAAGTAACTGGGCAGCACTGCGCTCTCTCTCTCTCTCTCTCTCTCTCTCTCTCTCTCTCTCTCTATCTCTCTCTATATATATATATGGAGCGGTGACATCACACATGTAAACGGTCCAGGCCGGCATGGCATTCAGCAGTAGGAGGCGAGAAATTCCAGACATTTTATTTCATGGGGAAGCAGCCGGATCAGTAATGCGAACTATGTGGATAATTCAGAGAAAATTGGACCTGGCCGTCAGGCCTCATAATAACGCTCTGTTTCAGCGTACGTCTCAATCGAGCGCAACAATCCAATGGCCCCTTTGTTCTTCGCCTTTTGTGATGGAGTCAGAAATGTCGGCCGGCATTCAAATTTCATTTCTTTCTAACGGCATGAAAAGATTCCATTGAAGTTCAGATTGAGTGTGTGGCGCAGTGCAACCAATGTCCGGGAAAATGCTCAGGCCCACCATTCCAGAGCTCTCAGCAGTGTCACGGTAACCGGTGGAGACGTACATGACATGTCAGCTGAGCAGAACACCCACAGCTAGTCACATATACTGTACACCAGGGAGCATCAACTAGATTCAGCTACGGGCCAATGGTCGGGGGGCTGGAACATAATTATAAATCATTTGTACTCTGCAAAATCTCACAAGAAGCTCAAACAGATATAAAAACATAATGATTACATTGGTACACAATCACACGTCTCTCTATTTAAAAGGTGAACTACTTGGGAGTAGATTTCCCAAATTAAAATCACTTCGAGCTGAATTCCTAGTGATTTTACAGTATTTTATGTCCAATAACGAAAGTATATATATTTTTTAAATAAACTTTGGGAACAGTTTAATGCCAAAAAATATGGGGTTAAATTCATGATCTTTCTTATATATCTCAAATATAGGAGAGACACTTCAGAACAAACTTTCTTTTGGTAGTTTTTGGGACTATCTGTTGTTCCATGTAGTGAATTTGTTACTCAATGAGTTTGTAATGGGCTAACAGTGGTAATGCCAAAAATCATTTGCACATACCAGAGGAGATATGCTCCGCTCTGTTGATTCACGTCTGGTTCATCTGCTCGTGTAAAGCACCGGCAATTAACTATTGGCCCAGTGATAGATCTCCCTGACCAGGAGACATGGCCAGTAAGCCTATGGCTTCTGTTGAACTAGAAACCCTCCCGTCATGTCTCTCCCCTGCGTGCACTATTTTTATATGGCCGCACCGATGGCAGCAGGCTCTGCCACTGTGGGGGGAGAGGAGAGGGAGAGGCTGGTCTCCTTGCCGGTGTGCATGGCTGTCAACGTCGTGTGTCTAGGTGGCAGGGATGTCAGGCGCAGGAGAAACCAACTTGGTATTACTGGAGTTGTTTAATGAAATAATAAACAAACAACGAACTCCAAAACCAAAATGTACATAAAATAACATGGGCAACAATACCAGTAGCTCACTACTACAAAATACACAACACAAAATAGCATACAAACAATCTCGGACAAGGACATGAGGGGAAACAGAGGGTTAAATACACAACGGGTAAAGAATGGGATTGGAAACAGGTGTGTAAGGAAACAAGACAAAACCAATGGAAAATGAAAAATAGATCAGTGATGGCTAGAAGACCGGTGACGTCGACCGCTGAGCACCACCCGAACAAGGAGGGGCATCGACTTCGGCAGAAGTCATGACAATGGAGATAATTTGGTTGAAATGACTTGCCATGTGGCCGGCTGGCTATGCAGCAGTGTGCGGCCACATACAACCTCACATACCGCCCTCTCCACCACGCACCCGTACCCTGACACGCTGTCCTCTCTCCCACACACACCCTCACACATCAAACCCTCCTCCACACACATCCTCACACACCACACCAACCTCTCCTCAACACCCTGAGCCTCCAGCACTTCTCTGACTCTCCTTGATAAAATAGGAGAGAAGGTGATAAAAACGTGTGAGTGCATGCGGTGTGTGTGTGTGTGTGTGTGTGTGTGTGTGTGTGTGTGTGTGAGAGAGAGAGAGAGAGAGAGAGAGAGAGAGAGAGAGAGAGAGAGAGAGAGAGAGAGAGAGAGAGAGAGAGAGAGAGAGAGAGAGAGAGAGAGAGAGAGAGAGAGAGAGAGAGAGAGAGAGAGAGAGAGAGAGAGAGAGAGAGAGAGAGCGAAAAGCAATATTGTCCTGTAGGGGCTCAGACACTCATGGAATTAATCTATTATCTTCCTCTGCAGCTGCCATGTATGATACAAGGTGGTTGACAAGTCCCCTCGCCGTTGTATCTCTGTGACATTTTGCCATTCAGCAGGGCCTGCTGACACCGGCAGGATCCCACCGGCGCCAAACGAAGGCACCAAGTGGGAAAATGAGAGGGGCGGGTGGTGAGGAGCGTGGGATGGGCCGTGGCCGAGAGGCAGGATACATTTCACCTTGCGTTTAAAAGCCTGACCTCAGCCCCTTGCCAAAGGCCTTTGATCAGCAGGGACTAAAAACACCTATAGGTATGGCGACCATCCTGCTGCAGCCTCTCCTTATGGCCTGACAGACAGAGCAGGGTTGTCCTTGCCCCCTGTAACTCCCTCCCTCCTGAGATGTGGCTGGAGCTGGGCACTCTCTGCATGTCCTGTCCACCCAGGAAAGGGCCAGCTTTAAGCGCCTGTTTTCAGAGGCTACTGGGTGTCCTGTGTCACCAGATGGGCCGAGCTCCCTGTCAAGGACAAAATGTATCCGTTGGAGGGAAAGAGGATGAGAGAAAAGGAGAGAGCGATAAATATTGCAAGGTATGATGAATAAACTGGAGGCGTACAGGCATTCCACACAAAGCAAGGGAGGAGCGGAGAGAAGGGGGTCTGGGTGTTGTGGGCTTGGGTTTACGGACAGCGGCTGTCAAACGAGCAGGGTTTTATTTATTTATCGTTGGGCTGGTTAAGAGATGGTGAAGGTCAGGCTATGTGTCTACTCCCCAGTTTTGTTGTGTGAGCCGGATCAATTGATGAAATATGTCTGTTAACAATACTGAAGATGTAATCTCTCACTCTCTCACTTTCTCTGTCTTTCTCTCTGTCTATCCCCCCTCTAACTCTCTTTCTCTCTGGCTTTCTCTCTCTTCCTCTTTCTCTCTTTCTCTTTCTCTCTCGCTCTCTCCCCCATCTCGATCTTTCTCGCTGCGGTCACCGTGATTACCTCTCCTCTTCTGTTTGTTGTTTATGCCTGGGATGAAGAGGTCACTGTCTTTCTGAGGAGGAAGGGGAGATTAGTCTAACTTATAGACTTTAGGTTTTGTCAATGCGGTCGTTGTATGGGTTCATGCCATTTAAGCTGCCTTTTACTTGATGCTGATGGACGGGTCTTAATCGATGATTCGTGTGAGATATGAGTTTCTCAAAGACCATCATACTAGAAAAATATCCCTCTTGCGCTCCGCAGAATGCGATATACACTGAGCGTACAAAACATTATGAGACAAAATATTGAAGAGCCTTTGAACAGGGTGTGGTAGTAGGTGCCAGGCGCACCAGTTTGTGTCAAGAACTGCAACGCTGCTGGGTTTTTCACACTCAACAGTATCCCGTGTATATCGAGAAGGGTCCACCACCCAAAGGACATCCAGCCAACTTGACACAATCTTGGGAAGCATTGGAGTCAACATGGGCCAGCATCCCTGTGGAACGAGGCTGTTCTGAGGGCAGAACTCCATATTAGGAAGGTGTTCCTAATATTTTGTACACTCAGTGTAGATATCAGACCCATTTTCCTAACTATTAGTATTTATTCATGATCTATAAAAATCTGAGTTTATGTAACGCATGTACACGTTCACTGTAGGTACTTTCAGTCTCTGTCTATAAATGGACAGGGCAGTGAGATCACAAATAAACCTGGTATGAACAACAACATTACTAGCTAGCTGGTCTAAAAATGAAAGAATCTTGGGCCCAGTTCCCTATGCAGTCAACTCTGCGCTGAGCCGTAGCATAATTCACCCCATACTGTATATTTATCCTCTCTCTTTCATTGTGTTTCCAAAGAGAGCACTTCCAGGGTAAGTCCTGTCTGTCTCTCTCGTTCAGATCGTCTGATTCTCCGGCCCCAGACTGGTCTGTGGCCTGGACGACAGCCGGAGCTCCGGGTCCCCGTGGGCCCTCCTCGGTTAGGGCACCAGAACGGTATACAGTTCCCATTTATCCATCTCTCCCTTCCTCTCTCCTTCCTTCCACCCTCCCATCTGACAGTTCAGCGTTCGCACAACTTGGGTCAAACCCTAAAGCAGAGACGACGATCCGCCCTCCCAGATACCATAGAGGGTTTGACGGTCTCCCTCGTTCTTTCTTTCTATTCTGTTCAACCAAAATGAAGAAGTAAAAGAGCATGTTGTTTGGAAAGTGTGGTCGAAACATCTGAGTTTAATAACGTGGGTCAGATTGTGTGTCTTCCTTCAAATGAACTGAAGGTAGTCTGGGAGGGGTGTAAGGGGTGAGGAAAGTAAACAGTTTGGGAAGAGCGAGCAGACCGGCAGGGGGAAGTGCAGGACGGCTGGTTTGTTTTGGCAGCGTCGAGACGGCAATTTATAGACATAACTATAAACACTACACTGGAACAACTAATCCCCAAAACGCAAGATTAAGAAATTAGGGATTGGGTTCCAAAATGACCTCTGATCACAGGGTTCCTAGGGAGTTGATTGACAGGACACATGACAGGGATACATTGCAGTTGGTAGAGGAAGATATCAGGGTGGAAAATAACAACAGGGACACACAAGACATTTGCATTTTGTAAATAAAGGCTTTGGGGAATTCAGGGTAGAAAATGACGATGCAATTATCACAACTTGCAGATCAAAACGCTCATTTGCAATACAAAACAACAATCTAAGTGTCGCCTATCAGTTCTTTACTTCTAGCTGACCGGATGAGTTTGACGGGAACGCTTTATGCCCAGGGTTGAAATAACTTCCCTCCTTTTCATAAAATGGTGCTTTGAGCACACAACTACCGTATTCCCATTACACCATACTCAAGATTCAACATACTAGAATTAACCCCTAGAAATGAAGAGATTGGTAAATGGATAGTGAATCTATTTAATCCATGCAGCCCTATCCATACTGTGTGTTCATCTAAATTATATGGAAATAATCTACAGTAACTCTTTTTCACTCTCTTTCTTCCCCAGAGTTCAGAAGCTTGTAGATCTTTAATTATGTATCGCATTCTTTTGCCCTGTTTTATGGCAACTCCAGACTGGATTCACTCAAGTCATCGACTTGAAAGTTTGAAAACCTCCAGTGACAGGAATACTAATGTGGCAGCAGTGTCATATCTCTTTCAGCTCATGCATATTCAATGTCCACCCAGCTCTCCAAGATTTATGTCAGCCCAAGCCGGAGTGTAGTTTTCCACCATTGGAGATAATAGCATGCTAAATTGATGTTATCGGGAGCAGGTTTTTTTCCCCCTCCTCTCCAGGTCAGGGTTAGGAGAAGACCCACTAGTGGGAGGAGACATTCAGGCTGCTGGCGTCGGTAGTGAACACCTACGCTCCGTCGCTCCCTCCACTCTCTGTAGTAGGGACTCAAACTCTGTCATGGGGAAAAATAGCATATTTTGTAAGGAGATTAGGGGGGATCCCGTGGATTATCTTTTAATTAAGGACGGTTGAGTTGTGCCCACTCTGGTGGAGCAAACGCCCAGCTGCTAATGAAGTTTAAACAGACATACTTTATTTAATTAGGGCTAATTGTTGGGGCCCAAAGTCCGGCCCGCTTTGATCTGCCTGTCCCACCGTAATCTTCCTGGCAGATAGCATCTCTCCCGTTCTCCCCAGCTCCATATGAGGTGCTGCTACAGGAGGTCCACGGGTTAATTGAGACCGCCGGGATGGAAGTGTGTGCGGTGTGTGTTTGTGCGTGCTCGTGTGTGTCCATGCGTGTTTGTGTGTGCGTGCATGTATGTATTAGAGAGACAAAAAGAAGGAGAGCAGGGGAGGGAAGGAGGGAGGGGAGAAGAGATTGATGGATGTGTTTGTGGCCTCAGTCATTCTGTTTTCTCAGGCCCTCCTCCCCTCCATGTTGAAGTCTCTGCTGTCTGCTGCACCAGGGTGTGTTGGATTCTCCCTCCCTGTCTGACTGTTTGACTTTAGGGACACAAGGGGGCCACCGATCTGCTTCATCTTTGTGTGTGTGTGTGTGTGTGTGTGTGTGTGTGTGTGTGTGTGTGTGTGTGTGTGTGTGTGTGTGTGTGTGTGTGTGTGTGTGTGTGTGACGGGTTATTTTAGAGGGGGCACAAAGTATACATTTTAAAAACTGATCTGAAATGTTGGGAGTCAGTAAGTATACCCGTTTGTAATGACAAGCCTAAATTGGATCAGGAGTAAGAATGTGCTTAACAAGTCACATAATAAATTGCATGGACTCACTCTGTGTGCAATAATGGCATTTAACATGATTTCTGAATGATAATCTCATCTCTGTACCCCATGCATAAACTTATCTGTAAGGTCCATCAGTCGAGCAGTGAATATCAAACACAGATTCAACCACAAGGACAGGGGAGGTTTTTCAATGGCTCGCAAAGAAGGGCACCTATTGATAGGTGGGTAAAAAAACAAAACAAAAAAAAAACAGATATAGAGTATCCCTTTGCACATGGTGAAGTTATTAATTACACGTTGGATTACATTACACCCAGTCACTACAAAGATATAGGTGTCCTGCTAACTCAGTTGCTGGAGAGGAAGGAAACCGTTCAGGGATTTTGCCATGAGGCCAATGGTGACTTTAAAACAGTTACAGAGTTTAATGGCTGTGATAGGAGACAACTGAGGATGAATAAACAACATTGTAGATACTCCACAATAATAAACTGATTGACAGAGTGAAAACAAGGAAGCCTGTACAGAAGAAAAATATGCCTGTATGCAACAAGGCACTATAGTAATACTGCCAAAGATTGTGGCAAAGTAAATCACTTTTTGTCCTGAATATAAAATGTTATGTTTGGGGCAAATCCAGTTCAACACATTACTGAGTACCGCTCTCCATATTTTCAAGCATAGTGGTGGCTGCATCATGTTATGGGTATGCTTGTAATCGTTAAGGACTGGGGAGTTTTTCAGGATAAGAAATAAACAGAATGGAGCTTAGCACAGGCCAAATCCTAGAAGGAAACCTGGTTCAGCCTGCTGTCCACCAGACACTGGGAGATGAATTCACCTTTCAGCAGGACAATAACATAAAACACAAGACCAAATCTACCTTGGAATTGTTTACCAAGAAGTCAGTGAATGTTCCTTAGTGGCCGAATTTACAGTTTAGACTTGAATCTACTATGGCAAGACTTGAAAATGGTCATCTAGCAATGATCAACAACCAATTTGACAGAGCTTGAAGAATTTTGAAAAGATTAATGGGCAAATGTTGCACAATCCAGGTGTGGAAAGATCTTAGAGACTTACCCAGAAACACTCATAAATGTAATCACTGCCAAATGTGCTTTAACAAAGTATTGACACAGGGGTGTGAATATTTATGTAAATTAGATATTTCTGTATTTCATTTTCAATACATTTGGAAAAACATCCAAAAACATGTTTTCACTTTGTCATTATAGGGTATTGAGTCTAGGTGTGTGATAATGTTTTGTTGTTGAATTCCGTCTGTACGACAACAAAATGTGGAATACATCAAGGGGTATGAATACTTTTTGAAGGCACTAAATGTGTTAAACATACTTATTTCGGAAAAGTCATGGGTGGAGGGGGGCATGACTTTAAAAATGGTAGAGATATTTGGATTTTAAATTCATATTGACTCAAAGGGCTCTTGTTTTATGCCTTAGGAGTTTAGTACAACTGCCACACTGGTATATAGTATTATAACCCTAAAGACTAGCAACCTTGTCGGCAGGCATGGCAGCTAATATAGACAAGCTACTCCAACATGATTGATAGCCTGAAATGGCTTGGTAGCTAGTTTTGAGGTTGGGGATTGGGAACCTATTTAGCTGGCTTAGCTAAAACCAACTTTGTAAAATTGCTAGGTGGCTAGTATTACTGAATTTTTGTAATGTATTTATTCATGAAGAAGGAATCAATAGGCTACATGCACTGTAGCTTGATGAATTAATTTGCACACATACCTCCTGCGAATCCTGCCCCTCACCGACAGCTACTTTTAGAAATGGATCACTAGCCAATTTAATCATGTCTCATATGTATAAACTGTACTCTATACTATTCTACAGTATCTTAGTCACTTTAATTGTTTGTAAATATTGCATCACCCATCTCATATGTATATACTGTATTCTATACTATGCCACTGTATCTTAGACCAATGCTGCTTTGACATACATATTCTTAATCCATTCCTTACTTAGATTTACGTGTATTTTGGGTATATGTTGTCAAACTGTTAGATATTGCTTGTTAGATATTACTGCACTGTCGGAGCTAGAAGCACAAGCATTTCGCTACACCCGCAATAACATCTGCTAAACACGTGTCTGTGACCAAGAAAATGTATTTGATTTTGATTTAAAATCAAATCAAACACAGTGTGTGTCACTTGACACTCTCTCCTCCTCCACTGACGATACTGTCTGCATGCATATCTTTACTCCCGTGGTGCACCTTGGAATGAACCACTTACTAGGGAGAATAGGGTGCCCCCTCCGCAAAATACCACTGACAGATCTTTTTATAAATGATTATGATAAAACATGGGCTTAAAAATGTATTTTAGTAATTAATTTAACATCTGAAAAATTCAAAAACAGGACAAATCTGGGCATGATTCCTCTGAAGTGTGTGTGTGTGTGTGTGTGTGTGTGTGTGTGTGTGTGTGTGTGTGTGTGTGTGTGTGTGTGTGTGTGTGTGTGTGTGTGTGTGTGTGTGTGTGTGTGTGTGTGTGTGTGTGTATATGCATGTGTACGTGGAAGAGAGTATTACCGTGTTTTTTTTACTCAACATGTGTCTATATATATACACACATCTCCCTGCATATGTTTGTCGACCATTGTTTCTCGAACATAGTATTGTGTGCATAGTACTGTATGTGTATTTGAGAGAGAGACAGAGGGAGTGTGAAGGAGGCGGAGGGCGGTAGAGGTGCAGAGAGGTCAGCGGGGGCAGCAGAAAGCAAGGCAGAACAAGACTGGGGGACAGGGGCACTCTCTAACTGGCCTGATGGAGCTACGGGCTCTCTGCTAATTGGGTCAGTGCAGCGGCAGGCAGGCAGGGACAAACCCTGGCCTGGAGAACAACACCCAAACGAGCCCAACAAAACCCTGAAAGCTACTTTAGTTTGGGCTGAGCCATATGGCAGAGGAGCAGGACGCAGGCTCACTGAGTCTCTTGCTTCGCTTTCATCTGGAGCAGGGAGAGACCGAGAGAGAGAGGGAGAGATGGCTCCCCTGACTAATGTAATGCCCCCAAATCACTGGTTGAGCAGGAGAGAGAAAGAGAGAGGGAGAGAGAGCCAGAGGAAACAAACACTCGTTGAGGTAAACACAGGCTCACGCTCTCTCATCTCTATCTCTCTCCCTCGTTCTCTCTCACATACACTCCCAGAATCTCTGTCTGCCTCTCACTCTCTCTCTCACTCTTACTTTCTCTCTCTAACCCCCTCCCGCTGTCTGTTTTCTCTTTTTCTCTCCCGCCCCCCCATCTCTCTTTCTCTGTCTCTGTCTCTCTCTCTCTCTCTCCGAGCTTGCCAATAAGTGAGTGATTTATATTCTGATAAGAGATGTTAACTAAACTGCCACATGCATATTCATACCTGAAGCTGTTGATTAACAGTTGCTGTGTTATAGCAGAAAATGTATTTTGTTTTCTTTCGAATGGAACGCGGCACGAAATAGTCAGTCAAGGCCGTTCCACATCTCCACAATGAGATTTACTGCTTTAATTATCCAAAGTAAAATGGCCAAATTATTCATAGGCTGCTTAAAACCCAGTTGATGGAATTATGCATCACAATTTGTGAATAATCTAATATTTCCTTCAGATTGTGACAGAATAGTTAATTTATTAATAGCCGTACACAAAGTTGAGTCAATACGTTGGTCCTGGGGGGTAGGAGTGCTTTACTTTCAAGAGAATGAACCCCTTATTAAATAAGTCAAAGGGAAATGGGTGTGCTCAGCCGTGTGAGTTTGCAAACAAACAGAGGGAGAGAAGGAGAAAAAAGGAGAGAGAAAGAAGGGGGGGGGGGGGGGCGAGACGGAGCAAGAGAGAAGGAGAGAGCTGCTTACAGTGTTAAACACACTGCTTTCTCCTAGGCCCCTGGGTAACGGATGAAATATTTAAGGCAGTGTTTATTAGCAGGATGAAAGACAAAGGGCTTCTTCCCTTTGACTTGCACACATTGACACTTGGCACATAACAAACACAATCAGATCGGGTCTTGATCCATAATGGATGACTATCCCACTTTCAAAAAGAGCATTATTAAAGAATGAAAGAAAAGAGGGAGAAGGGAGATGCTTTCTCCTCTGTAAATAAATATGAACATTTTGTTGACAGCATCGATGACACAAAAGTTTGGTTTAAATAACTATAACAGTCAAATATAGGCACAAGTGTGATAGCATTAATTGCACGTCAGTGTGATATCGCTAAAATAACATTGGCGGTATCGCCAGTGGAAGTAGCCGCTACTAAAGTTGATCCATGTTTAAAATGAAAAATGAAACGTTGATTTTGAAACGTAGGCTAATTCGCTACACCTTCTATACTATCCCCATAAGCCAAACATGTACTGTACTCAACATCGCTCGAAGAGAAGAAGTGCCTGGGAGAACTGACAGTAAGTATTAGTACGATTCTTAATATCACTCCTTCCTCAGTGACAGTGTTCTGTGACCCGCTTTGCATGTCTTTCATAGGAGCCAGAGGCCTGGGTGACGTTTAATGTTGTTAGCAGTTTAACCCTTAGCCTCTGTCCTTGAGGCCCTGTCATGTCCGAGTGGCAACCCAAATAAGCACTTTTGACACGGGGGCTCCCGACCTGCGGCCCCTGCCTCTGCTGACAGATCCACACAAAGGGCCCCTCCACCATTGATTTCCCTTTGCTGTTATGCAAATGGGAGGGCCTCGCAGTCTCTGCCCGGCGCTCAGAGGAAGGTGGGGGTTACAGAGAGGAGCCACCTCAAAAGTTTGTATTTGTCACAGTCGTTTTCTGTGGGGGGATTTTTTTCTCAGGAGTTCAAGTTGCATACAGTTCAGTTCCGGGCCACTCTTCTTTTTCATCCTCTCATCCTTACCTCCTCTCATGAATGTTTCCCCCTCCTAGCTGGAGATGAAATGTTCCATAACACAGACAAAAGCATGCGAAGCACAGACACACACACACACACACAGACACACGACTGGATGAGCCACACACGCATACACACACTCGCACATACGTACACACATGATAGTGATACTCTCGTGTTTTATCTCACATTTTTTGGACCCACGCTCAGTCATTGGACACAAAAGCGCTCCCTATAGTTGTGGTTGATATGTTACCCTGCCTAATGCCTCTACCAGCTGTGTGTTTGTGTGTCCCTGTGGAATCCAGGCTTGGCTGGTGTGGTGACCTGATAACATCTGAGAATAACTGATGGCTTTGCCCACATGCTGCAGCCCTGCTCCAGAGCTGCAGGACCCCACAGCTGTCCTCCCAGGGCCTGTCACCCTCACACTTTTCAACACCTCCACGACACCCGCTTAATACAAATTCCAGTGGTAGAAATCCAAACACACTCTGTATTTTATTAAAAAAGTATGCCTCCAGGACAATTTCTCATAATGTTTGAAGTGCAAGTACTGTACCAGTCATGTAACCATCTGAAAAAGGCTTGGAAATGGATGAACCATGAAGACCCTGACGTTGTTTGGAACTTGAGTGTCTCTCATCAACCTCCTTAACCAGAGCTAAAAGAACTAGCTATGCTATTTCAAGTAATTAACAATATGAAAGAATATGACAGGTAGCTGTCTAAGTGTATTATACATTTCTACAATATTTTCCAAAAGGATTTTATCATTTCAAGCCAGAAGAGATTTTGCCTGAAAATTAGATTTGAGTTATCGAGGCTTTCTTATACAGTCGACTTGCTTTTCGTTCCAGCTTTTAAAAACTTCTATAAATGATTGTGTTTCGAAAGAGAAGAAAAAAAAGATCTGTAAAAACACGAGTTGGAGGCTGTTGCTCTTGAAATATTTCACCCTAGCCCTGACCTTCAGATGACATGGGGTTATCAAGTCATCAGAACATGCAGTCCAGGGACTGTAAGACATGACATAAAACAAAGAGGGGAGAATGTTTATGCAAGCCTGATGTGGTGATGAAGTTCTCTTGTTTTTCCCACCCAGTTGTTCAGAAACTCCTTGGCATTCCATTTACATATAGTTACAAAAACCCTTGAGAGAGTTGGAGTGAGAGAGAAGGGGGCGATTGGAGGGCTCTTACAGTCAACTTGTGTGCGTTGTTAGTCTGAGAGTTCTGCTGAACCAGCATCCCCAGGGTTTAGATAACTTACACACACACACACACACACACACACACACACACACACACACACACACACACACACACACACACACACACACACACACACACACACACACACACACACACACACACACACACAGACACACACACACACACACACACACACACACACACACACACAGAGAACCCTGGACCATGTGTGTGTGCGTGTATGTGTACGTGCGTGTGTATATACGTGCATGTGTGTGCTTGTGTATCGTAACACAAAGCCTAGGAACCATGACATTTCACACCACATACCAATGTGCTTGTGCTGTGTGTCATCTTCCCCAAATTCTCACGGCACCAGAATGCGAGAGAGAGAAAATGAGAGAGAAGGAACTTGGGGAAAAAGAATGCATCACAGCCAGTGAGGAGATGGACGTGATCCACTCAGAAGGAGGAAAAATAAACAAGAACGGAATGAGGAGGAGGAAGAATGGGAGGGGAAATACTAAAAACAGAAAAGACGTGTTTCCATCCCTTTCCCAGCTGTTTTCCCATGGAAAAGGACAGGTTGTCATGCAGCGTGTTACAGATGATGGAATTGTTGGGATCTGGAATTGACCACTTGTGTCTGCTTAGCTACGTCAGTTAATGACCCAAATTAGCCTACTCCTTACTGTGAACAGTCAATAAACAATTAGCACAGCTATAGAAGTTTCTCATTTAGTCCTGGTTGGGCAAAGGAATCATACATTGTATTATATACAGTGCTTTCAGAAAGTATTCACACCCCTTGACTTTTTCCACATTTTGTTACGTTACAGCGTTATTCTAAAATGTATATTAAAAAATTATCCTCATCAATCTACACACAATACCCTGTAATGAGAAAAGAAAAACAGGTTTTTATAAATATTTACAAATGTATTAAAAATCTGTACTCAGACCCTTCGCTATGAGACTCGAAATTAAGCTCAGGTGCATCCTGTTTCCATCGATCATCACTGAGATGTTACTACAACTTGATTGGAGTACACCTGTGGTAAATTAAATTGATTGGACATGATTTGGAAAAGCACACACCTGTCTATATAAGGTCCCACAATTGACAGTGCATGACAGAGCAAAAACCAAGCCATGAGGTTAAAGGAGCTGTCTGAGACAGGATTGTGTAGGGGCACAGATCTGGGGAAGGGTACCAAAAAATGTCTGCAGCATTGAAGGTCCCCAAGAACACAGTGACCTTCATCATTCTTAAATGGAAGATGTTTGGAACCACCAAGACTCTTAATAGAGCTGGCCTCCCGGCCAAACTGAGCAATTGGGGGAGAAGGGCCTTGGTCAGGGAGGTGATCAAGAACCCAATGGTCACTCTGACAGAGCTCCAGAGTTCCTCTGTGGAGATGGGAGAACCCTCCAGAAGGACAACCATCTGTGTAGCACGCCACCAATCAGGCATTTATGGTAGAGTGGCCAGACGGAAGACACTCTTCAGTAAAAGGCACATGACAGCCCGATTGGAGTTTGCAAAAAGGCACCTAAAGACTCTCAGACCATGAGAAACAAGATTGTCTAGTCTGATGAAACCTGAATGCCAAGCGTCACTTCTGGAGGAAACCTGGCACCCTCCCTATGGTGAAGCATGGTGGTGGCAGCATCATGCTGTAAGGATGTTTTTCAGCTGTAGGGACTGAAAGACTAGTCCGGATCGAGGCAAAGATGAACAGAGCAAAGTACAGAGAGATCCTTGATGAAAACCTGCTCCACAGCGCTCAGGACCTCAGACTGGGTCCAAGGTTCACCTTCCAACAGGACAACGACCCTAAGCACACAGCCAAGACAACTCAGGAGTGGCTTCGGAACAAGTCTAGGAATGTCCTTGAGTGGCCCAGCCAGAGCCCGGACTTTGAACATCGCTGAAGAGACCTGAAAATAGCTATGCAGCAACGCTCCCCATCCAACCTGACAGAGCTTGAGAGGATCTGCAGAGAAGAATAGGAGAAACTCCCCAAATACAAGTGTGCCGAGTTTGTAGCGTCATACCCAAGAAGACACGAGGCTGTAATTGCTGCCAAAGGTGCTTCAACAAATTACTGAGTAAAGGGTCTGATTACTTATGTAAATGTGATATTTCATTTTTTAAAATGTTTTTCATGAATTAAATAGCATTTCAAAAATACTGTTTTTCCTTTGTCATTATGGGGTATTGTGTGTAGATTGATGAGGGAAAAAAACTATTTCATCTATTTTAGAATAAGGCTGTAACCTACCAAAATGTGGAAAAAGTCAAGGGGTCTGAATACTTTCCGAAGGCACTGTATATTTTATATATACAGTATATATATATATATATATATATACTGCTCAAAAAAATAAAGGGAACACTTAAACAACACATCCTAGATCTGAATAGAAAGAAATATTCTTATTAAATACTTTTTTCTTTACATAGTTGAATGTGCTGACAACAAAATCACACAAAAATAATCTATGGAAATCCAATTTATCAACCCATGGAGGTCTGGATTTGGAGTCACACTCAAAATTAATAAAGTGGAAAACCACACTACAGGCTGATCCAACTTTGATGAAATGTCCTTAAAACAAGTCAAAATGAGGCTCAGTAGTGTGTGTGGCCTCCACGTGCCTGTATGACCTCCCAACAACGCCTGGGCATGCTCCTGATGAGGTGGCGGATGGTCTCCTGAGGGATCTCCTCCCAGACCTGGACTAAAGCATCCGCCAACTCCTGGACAGTCTGTGGTGCAATGTGGCGTTGGTGGATGGAGCGAGACATTATGTCCCAGATGTGCTCAATGGGATTCAGGTCTGGGGAACGGGCGGGCCAGTCCATAGCATCAATGCCTTCCTCTTGCAGGAACTGCTGACACACTCCAGCCACATGAGGTCTAGCATTGTCTTGCATTAGGAGGAACCCAGGGCCAACCGCACCAGCATATGGTCTCACAAGGGGTCTGAGGATCTCATCTCGGTACCTAATGGCAGTCAGGCTACCTCTGGCGAGCACATGGAGGGCTGTGCGGCCCCCCAAAGAAATGCCACTCCACACCATGACTGACCCACCGCCAAACCGGTCATGCTGGAGGATGTTGCAGGCAGCAGAATGTTCTCCACGGCGTCTCCAGACTCTGTCACGTGCTCAGTGTAAACCTGCTTTCATCTGTGAAGAGCACAGGGCGCCAGTGGCGAGTTTGCCAATCTTGGTGTTCTATGGCAAATGCCAAACGTCCTGCACGGTGTTGGGCTGTAAGCACAACCCCCACCTGTGGACGTCGGGCCCTCATACCACCCTCATGGAGTCTGTTTCTGACCGTTTGAGCAGACACATGCACATTTGTGGCCTGCTGGAGGTCATTTTGCAGGGCTCTGGCAGTGCTTCTCCTGCTCCTCCTTGCACAAAGGCGGAGGTAGCGGTCCTGCTGCTGGGTTGTTAACCTCCTACGGCCTCCTCCACGTCTCCTGATGTACTGGCCTGTCTCCTGGTAGCGCCTCCATGCTCTGGACACTACACTGACAGACACAGCAAACCTTCTTGCCACAGCTCGCATTGATGTGCCATCCTGGATGAGCTGCACTACCTGAGCCACTTGTGTGGGTTGTAGACTCCGTCTCATGCTACCACTAGAGTGAAAGCACCGCCAGCATTCAAAAGTGACCAAATCATCTGCCAGGAAGCATAGGAACTGAGAAGTTGTCTGTGGTCCCCACCTGCAGAACCACTCCTTTATTGGGGGTGTCTTGCTAATTGCCTATAATTTCCACCTGTTGTCTATTCCATTTGCACAACAGCATGTGAAATTTATTGTCAATCAGTGTTGCTTCCTAAGTGGACAGTTTGATTTCACAGAAGTGTGATTGACTTGGAGTTACATTGTGTTGTTTAAGTGTTCCCTTTATTTTTTTGAGCAGTGTATATACAGTGCCAGTTAAAAGTTTGGACACCACCTACTCATTCAAGGGTTTTCTTCATTTTTACTATTTTCTATATTGTACAATAATAGTGAAGACATCAAAACTATTAAATAACATATATGGAATCATTTAGTAACCCAAAAAAGTGTTAAACAAATCAAAATATATTTTAGATTTTAGATTCTTCAAAGTAGCCACCCTTTGCCTTGATGACAGCTTTGCACACTCTTGGCATTTTCTCATCCAGCTTCATGAGGTAGTCACCTGGAATGCATTTCAATTACCTTGTTAAACGTTAATTTGTGGAATTTCTTTCCTTCTTAATTAACCTTTTACATCTAGACGTTCCGCTAGCGGAACACCGCTCCAATATCCAATGATTGGGCGTGGCGCGAAATACAAACTCCTCGAAAATCCCAAAACTACCATTTTTCAAACATATGACTATTTTACAGCATTTTAAAGACAAGACTCTCCTTTATCTAACCACACTGTCCGATTTCAAAAAGGCTTAGTTATATACAAATACCTCCGTTTTGTTCATGCGTTCAGGTCACTATCCGAAGGGTAACGCGCGAGCGCATTTCGTGACAAATAATTGCAAAATATTCCATTACTGTACTTAGAAGCATGTCAAACGCTGTTTAAAATAAATTTTTATGCTATTTGTCTCGTAAAATAGCGATAATATTCCAACCGGGTAACGTTGTATTCATTCAAAGGCTGAAAGAAAAAAAATTGAGAAGTCTCGTGAATGCGCATCTCAGTCTCACTGTCCCCAGGCTGACCACTTACAAACAGAGCTGTTGTACTTTGCCCAGAGACAGCAGACCCCCCATTCCACTTTCTGGCGGCTAAGGAGGGCCAATGGAAGCCTTAGAAAGTGTCACGTTACAGCACAGATGCTGTAATGTCGATAGAGATGCAACAGAAGGACAACAAATTGTCAGACAGGGCACTTCCTGTATGGAATCTTCTCAGGTTTTGGCCTGCCATATGAGTTCTGTTATACTCACAGACACCATTCAAACAGTTTAGAAACTTTAGAGTGTGTTCTATCCAAATCTACTAATTATATGCATATTCTAGTTTCTGGGCAGGAGTAGTAACCAGATTAAATCGGTACGTTTTTTATCCGGCCGTGAAAATACTGCCCCCTATCCCAAAGAAGTTAACACAGTCCTCTGGAGCAGGTTTTCATCAAGTATCTCTCTGTACTTGGCATTCAGGCCAAAGAGTTCAATCTTTGTTTCAACAGACCAGAGAATCTTGTTTTTCATGATCTGAGAGTCCTTTAGGTGCCTTTTGGCAAACTCCAAGCGGACTGTCATGTGCTTTTTACTGAGGAGTGGCTTCCGTCTGGCCACTCTACCATAAAGGCCTGAGTGGTGGGGTACTGCAGAGATGGTTGTCCTTCTGGAAGTTTCTCCCATCTCCACAGAGGAACTCTAGAGCCCTGTCAGAGTGACGATTGGGTTCTTTGTCACCTCCCTGACAAAGGCCCTTCTCCCCCAATTGCTCAGTTTGGCTGGGAGGCCAGCTCTATTAAGAGTCTTCCATTTAAGAATGATGGAGGCCACGGTGTTCTTGGGTACCTTCAATCCAATGTTTTGGTACCCTTCCCCAGATCTGTGCCTCGACACAATCTTGTCTCGGAGCTCTACGGACAATTCCTTCGACCTCATGGCTTGATTTTTGCTCTGACATGCACTGTCAACTGTGGAACCTTACATAGACAGGTGTGTGCCTTGCCAAATCATGTCCAATTAATTGAATTTACCACAAGTGGACTCCAGTCAAGTTGTAGATACATCTGAAAGGATTATCAATGGAAACAAGATGCACCTGAGATCAATTTTGAGTCTCATAGCAAAGGGTCTGAATACTTATGTAAATAAGGTATCTGTTTTTTATCTGTAATACATTTGCAAAAAAATCTAAAAACCTGTTTTTGTTTTGTCATTATGGGGTATTGTGTGTAGATTTATGAGGGAAAAAAATGAGATTTCTTCAATTTTAGAATAAGGCTAAAATGTAACAAAATGTAGAAAAAGGGAATGGGTCTGAATACTCTCCGAATGCACTGTATAGCCTTGATTTCACTGGATAGATGGAAATCAAGGTTTGGACAGAATAAGATCAGATTTGATCTGTCGTTGCAGGTACGCTCTTAGAAAAAAAGAGTGTACTGTAGCACCATGTACTGTAGCACTATTTGTCCCTGTAGGAGAACACCCTGAAAATAAGCTCCAGATAGAACCTTTCTCGGTTCCAAATAGAGCCTGGGTTCCAAATTGAACCTGTTAACAAAAATCCTAAATGGCTTGAAATGAGTCATATAAATTGATTTTTTTTAAATTTCACTCAAAGTCAAAAGTTTTGACAGCACTACCATAAAAAAATTTAAGTCTGTTGAGAACTGGTTTTTGATCAAAATCAAATCAAATCACATCTTATTTGTCACATGTGCCGAATACAACAGGTGTAGACTGTAGAGTGAAGTACTTACTCACAAGCCCTTAACCAACAATGCAGTTTTAAGAAAAATACCTTAAAAAATAGGAAATAAAGTAACAAATATTTAAAGAGCAGCAGTAAAATAACAATAGTGAGGCTATATACAGGGGGTTCCGGTACAGAGTCAATGTGCGGGGGCACTGGTTATTCGAGGTAATTGAGTTAATATATACATGTGGGTGGAGTTATTAAAGTGACTTATGCATAGATAACGACAGAGAGTAGCAGCAGCGTAAAAGAGGGGGGGTGGGGGGGCGGGCAATGCAAGTGTTATGGGTAGCCATTTGATTAGATGTTCAATAGTCTTATGGCTTGGGGTTAGAAGCTGTTTAGAAGCCTTTTGGACCTAGACTTGGCACTCCGGCACTGCTTCCCGTCTGGTAGCAGAGATAACAGTCTATGCCTAGGCTGGCTGTAGTCTTTGACACTTTTTTGGGCCTTCATCTTACACCGCCTGGTATAGATGTCCTGGATGGCAGGAAGCTTGGCCCCAGTGATGTACTGGGCCGTACGCACTACCCTCTGTAGTGCCTTGCAGTCGGAGGCCGAGCAGTTGCCATACCAGATAGTGATGCAACCAGTCAGGATGCTCTCGATGGTGCAGGTGTAGAACCTTTTGAGGATCTGAGGACCCATGCCAAATCTTTTCAGTCTCCTGAGGGGGAATAGGTTTTGTCATGCCCTCTTCACGACTGTCTTGGTGTGCTTGGACCATGTTAGTTTGTTGGTGATGTGGACACCAAGGAACTTGAAGCTGTCAACCTGCTCCACTACAGCCCCGTCAATGAGAATGTGGGCGTGCTCGGCCCTCCTTTTCCTGTAGTCCACAATCATGTCCTTAGTCTTGATCACGTTGAGGGAGAGGTTGTTGTCCTGGCACCACACTGACAGATCTCTGACCTCCTCCCTATATGCTGTCTCGTCGTTGTTGGTGATCAGGCCTACCACTGCTGTGTCATTAGCAAACTTAATGATGGTGTTGGAGTCGTGCCTGGACGTGCAGTCATGAGTGAACAGGGAGTACAGGAGGGGACTGAGCACACACCATTGAGGGGCCCCGTGTTAAGGATCAGCGTGGAGGATGTGTTGTTACCTACCTTTACCACCTGGGGGCGGCCCGTCAGGAAGTCCAGGATCCAGTTGCAGAGGTAGGTGTTTAGTCCCAGGGTCCTTAGCTTAGTGATTAGCTTTGAGGGCACTATGGTGTTGAAAGCTGAGCTGTAGTCAATATCATTCTCACATAGGTGTTCCTTTTGTCCAGGTGTGAAAGGGCAATGTGGAGTGAAATAGAGATGGCATCATCTGTGAATCTGTTGGAGCGGTATGCAAATTGGAGTGGGTCTATGATTTCTGGGATAATGGTGTTGATGTGAGCCATTACCAGCCTTTCAAAGCATTTCATGGCTACAGACATGAGTGCTATAGGTCAGTAGTCATTTAGGCCGGTTACCTTAGTGTTCTTGGGCACAGGGACTATGGTGGTCTGCTTGAAACATGTTGGTATTACAGACTCAGACAGAAAGAGGTTGAAAATGTCAGTGAAGACACTTTCCAGTTGGTCAGCGCATGCTCGGAGTACATGTCCTGGTTATCCGTCTGGCCCTGCAGCCTTGTGAATGTTGACCTGTTTAAAGGTCTTACTCACATCGGCTGCAGAAAGTGTGATCACACATTCGTCCGGAACAGCTGGTGCTCTCATGCATGTTTCAGTGTTACTTGCCTCGAAGAAAGCATATCATTTCCTAACCTCATCTGGAAGGTCGTGTCACTGGGCAGCTCTCATCTGTGCTTCCCTTTGTAGTCCGTAATAGTTTGCAAGCCCTGCCATATCCGACGAGCGTCGGAGCCTGTGTACTATAATTCGATCTTAGTACTGTATTGATGCTTTGCCTGTTTGATAGTTTGTCAGAGGGCATAGCTGGATTTCTTATAAGCTTCCGGGTTAGTGTCCCGCTCCTTGAAAGCGGCAGCTCTACCCTTTAGCTCAGTGCGGATGTTGCCTGTAATCCATAACTTCTGGCTGGGGTATGTATGTACAGTCAGTGGGGACGACGTCATCAATCCGCTTATTGATGAAGCCGGTGACTGATGTGGTGTACTCCTCAATTCCATTGGAAGAATCCCGGAACATATTCCAGTCTGTACTAACAAAACAGTCCTGTAGCTTAGCATGTGTATCATCTGACCACTTTTTTATTGACCGAGTCACTGGTGCTTCCTGGTTTCATTTCTGCTTGTAAGCAGTAATCAGGAGGATATAATTATGGTCAGATTTGCCAAATGGAGGGCGAGGGAGAGCGTGGTACATGTCTCTGTGTGTGGAGTAAAGGTGGTCCAGAGTTTTTTTCCCCCTCTGGTTGCATATTTAACATGCTGATAGAAATTCGGTAAAAAATATTTAACTTTCCCTGCATTCAATTCCCTGGCCACTGGGTGTGCCACCTCTGGATGAGCGTTTTCCTGTTTGCTTGTGGCGGTATGCAGATTATTACCTTGGCATCAATACCTTGGCATCGGGTCTTTGAACTGACATATAAAAACAACAATTGACATATCAATCCATTTGTTTCAATTTAAGCTATTATATAAAGTACTTGCTTCAAAAAGAATGCACTTTATATTGGGTATTGAACAGTCAGTCAGTCTTTTGCAGACTCTGCCATGAGGAAACAGAATCAATAGGACATATTTTCTGGTACGGCCATCGGTGGCTCACTTTCGGAGTCAGGTCCAGTAATGGTTGTTATGTCATAATATCAGGGTTCAGATGAACCTTTAAACTGTATTGTTAGGGGATCTGAAAAACCACGATCAATCAATGGGACATATCATTATACTCTTGGGCAAAGTATTTATTTTTAGGCCATTATCTGTAGAAATGCTACAAATAAGGAGTTTCAGGACTGTCGTAAGACATCGTAGTAAAATGGAGGGATGTTGTCACGGTTGTCGTCGGTTAAGGAGGACCAAAACGCAGCAGGTATGTGGATGCTCATCGTGTGTATTTATTTACAAACTAAGTGAACATCAAAACAACGAAACGAACTCGCGACCACCAAAACAGTCTGGCAAGGCACAAGGCTAAACTCAGAACACTCTCCCACAATTAAACAGACAAACACACCCAACTAATATAGGACTTCCAATCAAAGGCAACACCACACAGCTGCCTTCAATTGGAAGTCCACCCCAATTAACCAAACATAGACATACAACTAACTAGACCAACATAGAAATACGTAAACAAGGAACAGTGCCCAAAAACTCCGGAATAATAAATCAAACGCCCTCCTAACTAACACACCACCCTGAACCACATAAAACAAATACCCTCTGCCACGTCCTGACCAAACTAAAATGACAATTAACCCTTATACTGGCCAGGACGTGACAGATGTATTGCAAAAAGGAAATACAGTAGCAAAATTGAATTATTCTGGGAAAAATTGGTCAACCTGTGGGTTTGTAGTTCAGATCAGAATGAGTGGTGGATTTGCCACTGTAGGTGAGAATTCTGCAGTTGAAGAAAGAGGAAATGTGAAAAATACTGTATATATAATTATTATAATTACAGGTTCCATAGCTGTGAGCAAAATAGCTGTAAGTTAAAGTAGAAGTATTGTTGTCCATTAGTTTGATTAGGGAAGGGATGGTAGGGTAGAGGAGAAAAAAAGTATAGAAAAAAATTAAATAATAATAATAATTTCAAAAATTTGCCGAGCATATGGACTCCAACACTGTGTTTCAAATCTGCAAGACTGTGCGTTCTCCCTCTTTTGACTATGTGTAAATGTACAGTAAGCTTTCCTGAGGCTTGTGCTGATTAGAAGACAACGGCAGCAAAAATCAATGGTTAACCATTCATAGGTAGAAGGACTGGATAGGTTTCCAAGTTGTTTACACCTTTCCAATCATCTGAGATCAGTGACTAAGAGTTGAAGGAGACCAGAAAATAAAGCTATTTTGGGAGACACTGACTCTACTCAGCCTTGAAGGTTTTGACCGTTGGCTTGTACTGTGTGTGTCTTCTGTATTATAGCTGCCTGTCAGGTAGGACCTTGAGAGAACTCTGTTTGGTGTTTATGGCTTCTCTCTTTGAATTTCAATTTATCTCTCCATAGAAAAGCTAAAGGAAGAATAATCCCTTTGAATAAGGAGAGACTCAGGTGAACTAAACCTGAACCCTGTCTGTGATGGCTTTATCGAGAGGTGTTTCTTTTTCTTCCAGCCACCATCAAAAGTTCAAGAGGCAGGGTGTTTTGTATTCACGGAGGAGAGAACCTTTGAAACCCTCTGGATGAAAGAGGCGCACAGTGTCAATCTTAAAGGTAAAGGAAAGGGAGGAGGAGGAGGGCTACTAGGGTACAGGGTATACAGGAAGAGGAAGAAAAGGATGAAAGTATACACTTCTATAGGGGGGCTTAATTGTTGGGGCCAACAGGTGTGGTCAAAAGGGCACACTTCTTCAGGAATAACTTGAAAAGTGAAGGCTTCCTTTTGCGGAAGGGAAAGGCAAATTGGACAGCAATGGGTCAGAAAGTGCATACTTCATCTGGTCATGTTTGTTTTCATGGATGAATGTGTTACAGGTAGGTCTAGCTGTACAAGTTTGCATTGGGGTGGCTTATAAATCTTCCTCCCAAATGGTACCATATTCCCTACATAGCGCACTACTTTTGATCAGAGCGATGTGGGCTATAGTGCCCGTAGGACACTATATAGGGGATAGGGTATCATTTGGGACACAGAGATACTGTATAACCCTCCACGTTGTCAGATACTGAAGGCCCAGAGAAGTGTCTGGGATGCCAATGAGTTTAGCAGGGAACCATTCACTTGGACTAGCTGCTGATTGAGCTAATACTGTGTGTTTCCATACGTTGTGTTGTGATTGTCTGCCCATGTCTTACTCCCATGTCCTATAATTCTTTTGGGAAAAGCCTAAAGTGGTGACTGATATAATGATGACAAGAGGAATATCTCGATTAGTTCAACTTTGTAATCAGAGAGTTTGTGTAAATGAACACCTTTCAGAACTTTCTTTAACTTTTTTAAAAAGATTTCTTTAGCAAAACATTATTGTTCCATTTTCTACCACAATTGCAAAATGCATTCAGATTACAATATAAACCACTTTAAAGGCCCTGTGCAGTCAAAAATGTGTTTTATATACAGTATGAGTCAAAAGCTTGGACACACCTACTCATTCAAGGGTTTGTCTCTATTTTACTATTTTCTACATTGTAAAATAATAGTGAAGACATCAAAACTATGAAATAACACATGGAATCATGTAAAAAAAAAAAAGTGTTATTTGAGATTCTTGAAAGTAGAAACCCTTCGCCTTGATAACAGCTTTGCAAAATTGTGGCATTCTCTCAACCTACTTCATGAGGTAGTCACATGAAATGTATTTAAATGAACAGGAGTGCCTTGTTAAAAGTTAACTTGTGGAATTTCTTTCCTTCTTAATGCGTTTGAGCCAATCAGTCGTGTTGTGACAAGGTAGGGGTGGTATACAGAAGATAGCCCTATTCCATATTATGGCAAGAACAGCTCAAATAAACAAAGAGAAACGACAGTCCATCATTACTTTAAGACATGAAGGTCAATGAATTCTTCAAGTGCAGTCGCAAAAACCATCAAGCTCTATGATGAAACTGGCTCTGATGAGGACCGCCACAGGAAAGGAAGACCCACTGTTACCTCAGCTGCAGGGGATATGTGTCACATCCTGACCGGTAATAGGGCTTATTTGTTATTGTAGTTTGGTCAGGACGTGGCAGAGGGTATTTGTTTTATGTGGTTCGAGGGTGGTTGTGTGTTTAGTGGGGTGTTTGATTTATTATTCCGGGTTTTGGGCAATGTTCTATGTTTATGTATTTCTATGTTTAGTCTAGTCATTTGTATTTCTATGTTTAGGTAATTGGGGGTTGGACTCTCAATTGGATGCAGGTGTTTTCTTGTTGCCTCTGATTTTGAGGGTCCTATAAATAGGTATGTGTTTGTTTTGGTATTTTGTGGGAGATTATGTGCTAGGTATAGCTTTTATGACTTACCGGCCTGTTATTCGTCATTGTGTTTTGTGTACGTGTTGGTTTTTCCTTCTTTGCCAATTTAATAAAAGAAGATGAGTGCACATAACCCCGCTGCGTTTTGGTCCGACAATGATTTTTCTTTATCATCTGACGAAGAAGAATGTGACAATATGTTCATTAGAGTTAACAGCACCCCAGATTGCAGCCCGAATAAATGCTTCACAGAGTTCAATTAACAGACACATCTCAACATCAACTGTTCAGAGGAGACTGCGTGAATCAGGCCTTCATGGTCAAATTAATGCAAATAAACCACTACTTAAGGACACCAATAAGAAGAAGAGACTTGTTTGGGCCAAGAAACACGAGCAATGGACATTAGACTGGTGGAAATCTATCCTTTGGTCTGATGAGTCCAAATTTGAGAATTTTGGTTCCAACCGCCTTGTCTTTGTGAGACGCAGAGTAGGTTAACAGATGATCTCCGCATGTGTGGTTCCCACCGTGAAGCTTAGACGAGGAGATGTGATGGTGTGGGGGTGCTTTGCTGGTGACACTGTCTGTGATTTATTTAGAATTTCACACTTAACCAGCATGACTACAACATTATGCAGCGATACGCCATCCCATCTGGTTCGCGTTTAGTGGGACTATCATTTGTTTTGCAACAGGACAATGACCCAACACACCTCCAGGTTGTGTAAGGGCTATTTGACCAAGAAGGAGAGTGATGGAGTGCTGCATCAGATGACCTGGCCTCCACAATCATCCGACCTCAACCATATTGAGATAGTATGGGATGAGTTGTACCGCAGAGTGAAGGAAAAGCAGCCAACAAGTGCTCAGCATATGTGGGAACTCCTTCAAGACTGTTGGAAAAGCATTCCTCGTGAAGCTGGTTGAGAGAATGCCAGAGTGTGAAAAGCTGTCATCATGGCAAAGGGTGGGTACTTTGAAGAATCTAAAATCTAAAATATATTTTGAATTGATTAACACTTTTTTGGTTACTACATGATGTAGTAAACAAATGTGTCATCCATATGTGTTAAAGTTTTGATGTCTTCACTATTAGTGTACAATGTAGAAAATAGTTTTAAAAAATAAAGAAAAACCCTTGAATGAGTAGGTGTGTGCAACCTTTTGACTGGTACTTTATATTTCCACGCAATGAGGTTTGTATAATACTGTGAATTTGTGAAAATGATGATAATGCCATTTTAGTGTAAGAGCTGTTTGAAAAGACCGCCTGAAAGTTAAGCCTGTTTTGAGTGTGGCTACCCAAAAACATTAGGAACACCTTCCTACTATTGTGTTGTATCCCCTTTTGCCCTCAAAACAGCCTCAATTCGTCAGGGCATGGACTCTACAAGGTGTCGACAGGCATTCCACAGGGATGCTGGCCCATGTTGACTCCAATGCTTTACACAATTGTGTCAAGTTGGCTGACGTCCTTTCGGTGGTGGAGCATTCTTGATTCACACAGAAAACTGTGGAGCATGAAAAACCCAGCAGCGTTGCAGTTCTTGACACACTCAAACCAGCGCGCCTGGCACCTACTACCATACCCCATTCAAAGGCACTTAAATATTTTGTCTTGTCCATTCACCCTGAGAATGGCACACATACACAATCCATATCTGAATTGTCTCACGGCTTAAACATCCTTATTTAAGCTGTCTCCTGCCATTCATCTACACTGATTGAAGTGGATTTAACAGGTGACATCATTAAGGGATCATAGATTTCACCTGGATTCACCTGGTCAACCTATGTCGTTGAAAGAGCAGCTGTTCCTAATATTTTGTACACTCATAACTCACAAATAATTCACAAATAAAACTATGATCTGTGAAAACATAACAATATTTAGTAAATTAAAACATAATCAGTAAATATGTAAAAATACTTCCCAAATTAAAACTGTGAATATGTAAACAAATATTTCACTAACATTCACCATAAATCACAAATAAATTGATGATCTGTAAATATATTCTTCATAGCTCACAAATGAAACAGAAATTTGAACAAATGTGGAATGATTTGTGAGCAAATGTTCAAAAATCACTAACATTTACTACTGTGGGATGTGCATTTGCATATTTAAAAAGTGCTTGTGCGTCTGTATTCTGTGTTTACAGATTATATTTTTTTTTATTCCGCCTGTCAACTCATTACAATCCACAAATGTGTCTTCAGATGAGCGTCGGACATTTATTCATTCAACAAATGATGTTAAAATATTAAATAAATGACATTCAAACGAATGTTAAATTCCACCGTTGGGGCTACTGTAACTAACGAGCTTGTCTAGTGGGCCGATATTGGACACTACAGTTAGCTAGCAGGCGATCTCGTCAGCTTTGTTAATTTCAGAATGTGCAAATGATGAAGAACCGCTCAGTTTTAAAATCCTGCATTAGGGATCTGGCTTGCCAGCTAATGAGAAATGTTGCAAATAGTATTTTGTCTATCTCTTGTCTTTCAGGGACAATACAGAGCAATTGATGCTTTGGCAGGACAACACACACTTTCCCACTTGGTGTGGCTATAAGAAATTGGTGTGGTTATAAGAAAAAGTAACATTGTCTGATGAAAAACCTTAGAAATTCAGCTTGCTAGCTAGCCAAATCATTTGTTGTGCATCCTTAGCCATATTTATCATTAGGTTGTTTCCTAGTCAATACATGTTCTCTACGGCTGATTACTGTCAGTTCCTTCCCTCTAGTCTCTGTTTGTGTTGCACGATTGGATTGAGGGGCTGGGCAATGTTACCAGTTAAATCAAAGGCAAAGTTATTTTATTCATACTGTAAAGCCTTTTATCAGTAAAAATGATTAACCTAACAATAGTAACAAGAGGGTTTAATTGTGTAACAATGCACAGGCCATGTTATGATGATATTTCAAGGTAATCTGATAATTGTTATGAAGAAAATGTTTTGAAGTGTGAAATTACCAATTAAACATACACCTGTGACAACTTGATCAGGCTTATGAATATGTAAAATTGCACATTGAAATGCATAAACAGTACATGCTCTGATTCACACACATTGACACACCATGCCATCATTCACTCACACACACACTGGAAAGGAGGTAACAAGTGATCAGGAACAGCAACCGTGTGCTCTTGGCTTGGGTTCCAGCATGTGGTCCTCTTGCCTCCTTTAACTGAGTGACTCCTGTTTCAAATGTCTTGTTCTGTGTAACAAGTGGTGCGTGCCACCCAGTTGACATCTAACTCAATATTGTTATTGTATTCCTACTGTTCTCACAGAGCTGTCCATTCTGAGTCAACCTAGAACCATGACCTCGCTTAGCCTGTTCTACTTTTGACCAGCTGCTTTTGGACTTGATTGCAACTTCCCACTATTCAACCTCCCATTTTTTTTCAGGCCCTTCCTGAATTGTTTGATCTGACTGCTGACTTGGCCAAGGAACTATACCAGCTTTTCCCAACCTCGGTCCTGGGGACTCCAACGGGTGGACGCTTTGGGGTTTTTGCCCAAGCACAACCACACAGCTGATTCAAATAATCAACTCATAATAACGATTTGATTATTATTTTAGACAAGGAGCAAAACATCCCTTAAGGTTATACGCTGAACCACACTTCTGACATCTTACCATATTCTTTAGGTCAGCGTTTCCAAAAATGATTTTGAATCAGCTGTGTATTTGAAATAGGTTCGCAGCGTGTGTATTTGGGAATGGATGACCTGGTGTGTCAATGTGTGTGAATCGGTGCATGTATTCTTTCCGCATTTCAACGTGCCATCATTATGCAGTTTTACATATTCATGAACTTGATCAAGTTGTCACAGGTTTGCTTTTTAATTGGTAATTTCATACTTCAAAACATTTTCTTCGTAACAATTATCAGATTATCTTGAACCTGCACATTGGGTTTACGGTATGAGGAGAATATATGTGCCTTTTATTTATCGCAATACAGAGACTAGAGGGAAGGAACTGACAGTAATCAGACACTGAGCGCATGTATTGACTAGGAAACAACATTTTGATAAATGTGGCTAAGGATGCACAACAAATGATTTGGCTAGCTAGCGAGCAAGCATAGATGAAACACAAAACAGTTATCTGAGTTTGTTATGTTTTTGTTTTTTTTATCAGATAATGTTATAATTTCTTACCTCCACAACAGCCAGGAAATAGTGCTTTGTCCTGCCAAAGAATCAATTGCTGTGTTAATTCCCTGAAAGAAAACAGATTGAAAAACATGATTTCCAACATTTCTCATTAGCTGGCTAGCCAGATCACCAATTCTGGATTTTAGAACTGAGCGTTTCTTCATAATTGACACATTCCTGAATCAGCAAAGCTGATGAGATTGCCCGCCAGCTATCTTGGCTAGGGGGCTGATGTTGAAAGGACACACTTGGCGTTGCATGGTTGAATTTAACATATATATGAAAGTCATTTGTTGAACATTTTAACATCATTTGTTAAATAAATAAAATAGTTGTTCTTCATTTTTCGAGCTAGAAAGTCTTCTCCGAAGAAGAATGAGATGCTTTGCTTCACTCTACGTGTCACAAATTATCACAATGAATGGAGATAGGCGTCGGAAAAACATTTATTAACATCTGTAAGCATGGAATACCGATCCACAAGCACTTTTTTTACAGATCATACATTTTTTGTGGGTTATGGTGAATATTTGTGAAATATGGTTTACATATTTACGGATTATAGTTTTATTTACTAAATATTTGAATATATTCACAGATCCTAGTTGTATTTGTGAGTTATGTTAAATACACGCACGGATCGTGGGAGACACATTTACAGAATAAAGAAACAAATCTCACTACATTGTTTTTTCCTTCCATGGTGACCACCATGTGATGAATTAATTATTAAAAAACGGGTAGTTTGGATACTGGATGCTGACTTGGCTAGAACAGCATTTAGCCGTGTGTATTTGAGACCGTATACCATGATTATGATGTTTAGCCTTTTCAACCTCGATAAAATAGCTACATCAACAATTTGAGAGAAACCGAAATGAAAAGAACATCGTGAAACAAAGTGGGCACTTACCTGCTTCACTGACTGGTGTGCAGCAAAAGTGATACCATGTGAGTTTGGGAATACAACAAAAACGGGGCTGAACGTCATTCTACGGGACTTTTATGGTTCAGTGAGGAACATGAATGGTGAAGAATATGGGATTAGCAGTTACACTGGACAGGTTTGAACCGACATATCAACGGCCCCCTCTCAGTCTGGCATGGAGTATACAGAAGGACACCGAATTCGCAACGAGTAACAATACAATGTGACTTTCATCGTGATGAAAAAGTTGAGGAAAGAGGGGTGTGACAGAGCTGCCCACCAGTTAATAGATACATATGGTACTTAACTGTCAGCTAGCTAGTTAAATAATTCTAATGTACCCAGACAATATAACCTGTAGTTTTGTAGGCCTAACTATTAGCTGACGTTATTTTGTCTTATATGTTTCAGGTACACAAAAGAGCCGATGGGAGTGAACAGCCTCGCAACAATGCTGCTAAAGTCCTGCAAAATAGCTGGCCTGTCGCAGATTTACACAAACCACTGCCTCCGAACCACCATGATCCAGAAACTGTTGGATGCTTGACTAGAGGCATGAGAAATACTGTCTATCAGAGGACACAGATTTGCAACCTCTCTTCAAAGTTACTGGAGGCCAAATCTGGAAGCGAGGAAGCACTGTTCTTTAACAACACAGCAGCTCCCCCCAGCTAAAAGAACGACATCCATTTCCAGCAGCGTGGAGCCAACACGACAACATGGGAAAGCCAACACGACAACATGGGAAAGCCAACACGACAACATGGGAAAGCCAACAAGACAACATGGGAAAGCCAACACGACAACACGGGAAAGCCAACACGACAACATGGGAAAGCCAACACGACAACATGGGAAAGCCAACAAGACAACACGGGAAAGCCAACACGACAACATGGGAAAGCCAACAAGACAACATGGGAAAGCCAACAAGACAACACGGGAAAGCCAACAAGACAACACGGGAAAGCCAACAAGACAACACGGGAAAGCCAACACGACAACATGGGAAAGCCAACAAGACAACATGGGAAAGCCAACACGACAACATGGGAAAGCCAACACGACAACATGGGAAAGCCAACAAGACAACATGGGAAAGCCAACAAGACAACATGGGAAAGCCAACACGACAACATGGGAAAGCCAACAAGACAACACGGGAAAGCCAACACGACAACATGGGAAAGCCAACACGACAACATGGGAAAGCCAACACGACAACATGGGAAAGCCAACAAGACAACACGGGAAATCCAACACGACAACATGGGAAAGCCAACAAGACAACATGGGAAAGCCAACAAGACAACATGGGAAAGCCAACACGACAACATGGGAAAGCCAACACGACAACATGGGAAAGCCAACACGACAACATGGGAAAGCCAACACGACAACATGGGAAAGCTAACAAGACAACATGGGAAAGCCAACAACAAACGATAACATGGGACAATTTTTTTCATTCGTGCCCAATTAAATGGCAACACTCATATCAACATTAATAAATAACTGGCATGTGTTAGTCACTCTAGAAGTGGCGATAACCTTTGGTTTTTGCATACATTTAATGTAAGCTTGCTAGCTAGCCTGTGATTATGTTTCATAGCAACCAGTCTAGCAATAAGACTTTTGTCCGGACTACTTCTTAAGGCAGAATGTATTTATTATGAATTTACTTATTAAAGCAACATTTTCAATCTAGATGTGTATTTCCTTGCCTTACTGTGTTGGCAACCGGTTTATAAAAGTAATAAGGCACCTCATGGGTTAATGGTACTGTATATGGTCTATATACCACGGCTAAGGGCTGTATCCAGGCACTCCGCACTGTTGCCCCAAAGTTGGAAGCACAGAATCGTCTAGAATGTCTTTGTACTGTATGCTGTAGAGTTAAGATTTCCCTTCACTGGAACTAAGGGGCCTAACCCAAACCATGAAAAACAGCCCCAGACCATTATTCCTCCTCCACCAAACTTAACAGTTGGCACTATGCAGTGGGGAAAGTAATATTCTCCTGACATCCGCCGAACCCAGATTAGTCTGCCGGTCTGCCGGACTGCCAGATACTGAAGGGTGATTTATCACTCCAGAGAACGTGTTTCCACTGCTCCAGAGTCCAATGGCAGCGAGCTTTACACCACTCCAGCCGACGCTTGGCATTGCACATGGTGATCTTAGGCTTGTGTGCGGCTGCTCATCCATGGAAACTGAGAATGGCAGAATGGTGAACTAACTAAATGAAATGAGAGGTTGACTGTGTGATATTAGGTTGCTTCTTTTGTAAATTTTTTCGGTCTGGATTTTAATGATTTTAATGCATGAAGCTCCTGACGAACAGTTCTTGTGCTGATTTTGCTTCCAGAAGCAGTTTGGAACTCGGTACTGAGTGTTGCAACCGAGGACAGACAATTTTTACGCTCTACGTGCTAGAGGTCGACCGATTAATCGGAATGGACGATTAATTAGGGCCGATTTCAAGTTTTCATAACAATCGGAAATCGGTATTTTTGGATGTCAATTTGGCCGTTTTTTAATTTTAATTTTTAATTTTTAATTTTTAGACCTTTATTTAACTAGGCAAGTCAGTTAAGTACACATTCTTATTTTCAGTAACGGCCTAGGGACGGTGGGTTAACTGCCTTGTTCAGGGGCAGAAAGACAGATTTTTACCTTGTCAGCTCAGGGATTCAATCTTGCAACCTTACGGTTAACTAGTCCAACGCTCTAACCACCTGCTTTACATTGCACTCCACGAGGTTACGTGAATGCAGTAAGAAGCCAAGGTAAGTTGCTAGCTAGCATTAAACTTATCTTATAAAAATCAATCAATCAATCATAATCACTAGTTAACTACACGTGGTTGATGATATTACTAGTTTATCTAGCCTGTCCTACGTTGCATATAATCGCTTAGGTACACGTTGCTCCAACCATAAACATCAATGCCTTTCTTAAGATCAATACACAAGTATATATTTTTAAACCTGCATATTTAGTTAATATTGCCTGCTAACATGAATTTCTTTTAACTAGGGAAAATGTGTCACTTCTCTTGCAAACAGAGTCAGGGTATATGCAGCAGTTTGGGCCGCCTGGCTCGTTGCGAACTGTGAAGACTATTTCTTCCTAACAAAGACAGCCGACTTCGCCAAACGGGGATGATTTAACAAAAGCGCATTTGCGAAAAATGCACATTCGTTGCACGACTGTACCTAACCATAAACATCAATGCCGTTCTTAAAATCAATACACAGAAGTATATATTTTTAAATCTGCATATTTAGCTAAAATAAATCCAGGTTAGCAGGCAATATTAACCAGGTGAAATGGTGTCTTTTTGCGTTCATTGCACGCAGTCAGGGTATATGCAACAGTTTGGGCCGCCTGGCTCGTTGCGAACTAATTTGCCAGAATTTTACGTAATTATGACATAACACTGAAGGTTGTGCAATGTAACAGGAATAACGTTTTGTTTTCGAGATGATAGTTTCCGGATTCGACCATATTAATGACCTAAGGCTCGTGTTTCTGTGTGTTATTATGTTATAATTAAGTCTATGATTTGATAGAGCAGTCTGACTGAGTGATGGTAGGCAGCAGCAGGCTCGTAAGCATTCATTCAAAATAGCACTTTCGTGCGTTTTGCCAGCAGCCCTTCGCAATGCATTGCGCTGTTTATGACTTCAAGCCTGTCAACTCCCAAGATTAGGCTGGTGTAACCGATATGAAATGGCTAGCTAGTTGGCCGGGTGCGCGCTAATAGCGTTTCAAATGTCACTCGCTCTGAGACTTGGAGTGGTTGTTCCCCTTGCTCTGCATGGGTAACGCTGCTTCGAGGGTGGCTGTTGTCGATGTGTTCCTGGTTCGAGACCAGGTAGGAGCGAGGACGGAAGCTATATTGTTACACTGGCAATACTAAAGTGTCTATAAGAACATGCAATAGTCAAAGGTATATGAAATACAAATCGTATAGAGAGAAATAGTCCTATAATAACTACAACCTAAAACATCTTACCTGGGAATATTGAAGACTCATGTTAAAAGGAAACACCAGCTTTCATATGTTCTCATGTTCTGAGCAAGGAACTTAATAAACGTTAGCTTTTTTACATGGCACATATTGCACTTTTACTTTCTTCTCCAACACTTTGTTTTTGCATTATTTAAACCAAATTGAACATGTTTCATTATTTATTTGAGGCTAAATTGATTTTATTGATGTATTATATTAACTTAAAATAAGTGTTCATTCAGTATTGTTGTAATTGTCATTATTACAAATAAATACATAAAATGTAAAAAATTGTCCGATTAATCGGCACCGGCATTTTTGGTCCCCCAAAAATCGGTATTGGTATCGGCGTTGAAAAATCATAATCGGTCGACTTCTACTACGTGCTTCTGCACTTGGCAGTCTCGTTCTGTTAGCTTGTGTGGCCTACCACTTTGTGGCTGAGCCGTTGTTGCTCCTAGACATTTCCACTTCACAATAACAGCACTTACAGTTGACCGGGGAAGCTCTAAGAGGGCAGAAATTTGCTGAACTGACTTATTGGAAACGTGCCATCGTATGACGTTGCCACATTGAATGTTACTGAGCTCTTCAGTAAGGCCATTCTATTGCCAATGTTTGTCTATGGGGATTGCATGGCTATGTACTCGACTTTATACACCTATCAGCAACGGTGTGGCTGAAATAGCCAAATACACTAATTTGAAGGGGTGGTTTTCCAGAAATCCATGTTGGAGGATCCGGATTTCCTGCTTATTCCGTCCCAATTCCTGGAATTTATTGAAAGTTCTTGGAATTTCACAACCCTACACAGAAAGTATGTGATATTGAGATAAAAACAGCTGCATTGGAACTTGAAATACTATTTCGAAGTGTATTATTATTGTGGCTCAGTGTGTCTGTTATATGAAAAATCGCATTAGCATTTTGTTGAATTGCTCCATCTAGCTTGGGGAATAGTGAATGTACTCCTGAAAGAGGATGCACTGCAGTTGAAGCTTTAGTAATGGTCCTCTATGGGCGTTTGATAAGACACTGCTATTCTTTTTATCTTTGGCACAATGCTTTTTTACTCATACAGCAAATATTCCCTTGCTTATTACGATAAAGCTCCACATGGGCTCCTTTTGTAGGATTCGGTAGCTGAATGTATAATGTAAATGCTATGTTGTATGCTACCTTAGTAGGCTTAGTGGTAAGTGCAGTTTGACTGATCCCCAAACTCAGCACCTCAATGTAGGAGTCTATCCTTTGTTGCACAGTTGGCTAACACTTTGAATTATGCATCACTATTTGTTGATAATGAAATCATTAAAACCAGGACATAAAGGGTAGGCTTTCCTACAGACTGAGGGTGCAGGAGATTATCCAAAGAGAGTTGGAGACTTAGTGGTGGGGTCTGTGTGAGCTTCTTTTGTCTCCTGTGGTCACAAGTGTAGAGATTCACTCAAGGCCTTCCCTGTGCCTCTCCACTTCACGACCAGGAGAATTAGCCTCATTGTGTGATGGGCGATGGAAAAGGACCACTGCCCCACCCAGCCACTTGGGCCCTGGAGTGTGTTTTAGAGACTCGGTGAACAGTGCTCATCAAAACACTCCTCTCACACAAGCGCCTCTCCACTCAATGAGCAGGGCACCCAGCTGGGAGGGTCATTGATTCCCCCGTAACAGGCCGATTGTTCCCATTAGGAGAGAGGTAGAGTGAGTGGGGCGGCTCAAACTCCACCCCCAGGCATTGAGTTGGGCCTAGCAGGTGTAAACATCCAGCATCCAGCTCTCCCCATGAGTGGGCAGCAGACCCCAGGTAGTCACTAACACTGCCTTGGATGAATTACAAAATTAAAAGGGAGAAGAGGAGGAGGAAGAAGAACAGGGGAATCCCAGGCTGACTGAGAATAGGGTATGGACCAGGTGTTCTGCTATATAATATGAGCAGCCATATCCCTGAGAGTGAGAATCTCTCTATTGACCGCTTCACAGGACAAAAGACAACAAACCACTTCTCATGTTCTGTAGTGAAAGCCATGTTGTGCTGCGCCACTAAACGCCGCAGAGAGAAGGGAAATATGGTACCTAATATTATTTTCTCTAATTACTTGTGAACTCACTTGCCAGTTGAGAAAATGCAACTGAGCAGCAGCTTCTAGCGCAGTACTGAATGTGTGGGGGAAATCACAGCTCTTCTTTTGCTTGCTTATTCAGTAGCGATGCTGGGATTAGACAGAGGGGCATTTCAGACCAGCACATTGTTTATCCTCCGCTACACATACACAAAACAAAACCCCGGTAAACAGACCCCAGTTTGGAGAGGCTTAACACCTGTGTTTTTTACTCCATATAAATTCTGCTTTTTTGTCTACTAATGCAAAGAGGATGAAAGCGGTTATTATATTTTGTATTTTTTTCAAAAACATTATTTACTAGAGAGATATCATCCTAGCTTTAATCCTCTTAGCGGTGGATTGGGGTTGTACTTACAGCACCATGCACCTGCTAAACGGGCTCCTCTTAAAGCTGTATAAACACAGCCGGAGGACCCACGCTAGCTTCCCAGGCCGCATCTCATCACCACACTACATACAAAAGCAGCTAGCTCAACAGGAAGTTTAGAGGATACCTTATCGGGGTGCCTCTCTCTCCCGCTTTCCGGATGCACTCCAAAAACACTGTGGAGACGAGAGTCCCTGGTGTGTCTTATAGCGAGGGGCCCAGGAGCGAGGGCCCCACACCAGGAGCCACAGAATGGCTCATGTGTTGGACTGTTTAGCGGTCTCAAATAGCTACCAGCTCTCAGCATGGTCACTAGCAACAGGAAGTGCACATCAAGGTCTTCCCCATCAATGCCCTTCCTGGACTGGATTACGTGTGACTGGCTGTTGGCATCCTTGCTCTCATTTAACCCTCATAAGGTTTATTAAACCTTATTAAACTGTTAGTTTTTTGTGTGTTTTTGTGTGTGTTTTTTTCATTACTTTAATAGCATTTTGAGGAATGGTGCCCAAGGTGCTCTGAATTATAAGAATATATATTATAGTCATGCCGGTCGGCGCGACTACAGTAGGGATTGATTGAAACGCAATGATACATTAAAATGTCTTTACCATCAAATCAAATCTGAGCCAATATGACACCAATGTAAATGAAAATTCGAGCATCAACTTGATTGGAGATACATAACCCACTTCCCACTTCTCCTCATGAGCCTTCAGGCCGTTACCAAGAACCACATACCGGATTTTTAACAAGGTCGTTAGCATTAGGAAAAAAATAAAATGTCTTGCTCAGACCTAGCTCAATATCTAGGTGTTGGATAAGAACGAGGCTACAGCATCCAGGAAGTAACCATAAAACTTGCACCTTCCGGACTGAATAATTTTGTAGAGGCAACAGTTTTAATACAGTTTATAATTTATCGCTCTCACATACTAATTTCTGTCCATTAAGAACCAATGATGTGCTACCTATGTGTTACCCCACTCATCCGTGAGATGCATGCCACCCCTACTGCCCAGGGACAGAGTGCTTTATGGCAGAGGGCGGATTGTGGGCATGCGCTTGTCACAGTGAAATGCAAACACCAGCTGGTTGACAGAGCGCCGGGCCTTCTCTCTGCGCATGTTGATGTCCTCCCTCAACTGGAACGTCCATCTCCTCCGCTCTGTGATGTCAGGGTAGACGCACCGTCCCGGGGTACATTCGGATAACTACCTCAAAATCATGTCACATCTGATGCACCAGGACTGTCCCCTTTGTGTGTCCAAAGTTGTTTAGACCGAGGTGGATGACTATGATGTTAGGGGGAGCAGCAGCACAGGCAGTATGCAAGCTCACAACATGGAACAGTTTGGGCTTCATTTCTCGCTCTCCAAGCCACCTAACGTGACAGTAGTCAAGGGATAGGTTGTGATGCTTTCCGACCGCCCTGGCACGCTTCTCTAACCAGTGGATCCATGAATGCCCAACAAGCCACACAGTCTTCATTCCAACGTCTATGTTGATATACAATACCAGTCAAAAGTTTGGACATACCTACTCATTGAAGGGTCTTTCTTTCTTTTACTATTTCTACATTGTAGAATAATATTGAAGACATCAAACTATGAAATGACACATATGGAATCATGTAGTAACCAAAAAAAGTGTTAAGCAAATCAAAATATATTTTAGATTTTAGATTCTTGAAAGTGGCCACCCTTTGCCATGATGACAGCTTTGCACATTCTTGGCATTCTCTCAACCAGCTTCACCTGGAATGCTTTTCCAACAGTCTTGAAGGAGTTCCCACATATGCTGAGCATTCGTTGAATGCTTTTCCTACACTCTGCGGTCCAACTCATCCCATACCATCTCAATTGGGTTGAGGTAAGGTGATTGTGGAGGCCAGGTCATCTGATGAAGCACTCCATCTCTCTCCTTTTTGGGCAAATAGCCCTTACAACGCCTGGAGGTGTGTTGAATCATTGTCCTGTTGAAAAGCAAATGATAGTCCTAATATGCGCAAACCAGATGGGATGGCGTGTCGCTGCAGAATGCTGTGGTAGCCATGCTGGTTAAGTGTGCCTTGAATTCTAAATAAATCACTGATAGTGTCACCAGCAAAGCACCCCCACACCATCACACCTCCTCCTCCATACTTCACAGTTATAACCATACATGCAGAGATCATCCGTTCACCTACTCTGCGTCTAACAACGACATGGCGGTTGGAACCAAAAATCTCAAATTTGTACTCATCAGACCAAAGGACAAATTTCCACTTGTCTAATGTCCATTGCTCATTTTTCTTGTCCCAAGCAAGTCTCTTCTTCTTATTGGTGTCCTTTAGTAGTGGTTTCTTTGCAGCAATTCGACCATGAAGGCCAGATTCACGCAGTCTCCTCTGAACAGTTGATGTTGAGATGTGTCTGTTACTTGAACTCTGTGAAGCATTTATTTGGGCTGGTAACTCTAATGAACTTATCCTCTGTAGCAGAGGTACCTCTGGATCTTCCTTACCTGTGGCAGTCATCATAGCGCTTCACGGATTTTGCGACTTCAGTTGAAGAAACTTTCAAAATTCTTGTAATTGTCCGTATTGACTGACCTTTATTTCTTAAAGTAATGATGGACTGTCGCTTCTCTTTGCTTATTTGAGCTGTTCCTGCCATAATATGGACTTGGTCTTTTACCAGTTAGAGCTATCTTCTGTATGCCACCCCTTCCTTGCCACAACAGTACTGATTGGCTCAAACATATTAAGAGTGAAAGAATGCACCCCTGTTAATTGAAATGTATTCCATGTGACTACCTCATGAAGCTGGTTGAGAGAATGCCAAGAGTGTGCAAAGCTGTCATCAAGGCAAAGGGTGGCTACTTTGAAGAATCTCAAATATAAAATATATTTTTACTTGTTTAACACTTTTCTGGTTACTACATGATTCCATGTGTGTTATTTCATAGTTCCGATGTCTTCACTCTTATTCTACAATGTAGAAAATTAAAAAAATATAGAAAAACCCTCGAATGAGTAGGTGTGTCCAAACTTTTGACTAGTACTGTATACTGGTACTTGTTCCTTTTATTGCTGAATTATGTTATAATTTTGTTTAACCTCTCTTGGGTATGTGGGACGTGACCGTCCAACCTGCGGGACATACTATTCAACAGCCAGTGAAATAGCAGGGCGCCAAATTCAAAACAACAAAAATCTCATAATTCAAATTTCTCAAACATACAACTATTATATCCCATTTTAAAGATACACTTCTCCTTAATCCAACCACATTGTCCGATTTCAAAAAGGCTTTACGGCGAAAGCATAGCATTAGATTATGTTAGCACCTCACCTTGACAAGAAAAACCACACAGCCATTTTCCAAGCAGGGAGAGGCGTCACAAAAACCAGAAATACAGCTAAAATGAATCACTAACCTTTGATGATCTTCATCAGATGGCACTCATAGGACTTCATGTTACACATTACATGTATGTTTTGCTCGATAAAGTTCATATTTATATCCAAAAACCCCATTTTACATTGGCGTGTAATGTTCAGAAATGTTTTGCCTCCCAAAACTTCCGGTGAATGAGCACATCAATTGACAGAAATACTCATCATAAACGTTGATAAAATATTAAACTGTAATTCAAAGAATTATAGATACACCTCTCCTTAATGCTACTACTGTGTCAGATTTCAAAAACACTTTACAGCGAAAGCACACTTTGCAATAATCTGAGTACAGCGTTCAGACAAGAAACCAAACCCGCCATTTTGTGGAGTCAATTAAACTCAGAAATAATATTATAAATATTCACTTACCTTTCTTTGATGCTCTTCATCAGAATGCACTCCCAGGAATCCCAGGTTCAGAATAAATGTTTATTTTGTTCGATTATTCCATTTATGTCCAAATACCAAATTTTTGTTCATGCGTTCAGTCCACTACTCCAAATGCAGGAAGTGTGCAAAAATGTCACGACGAAAAGTAAAAAAAAGTTATATTTACATTCGTAGAAATATGTCAAACGATGTATAGCATCAATCTTTAGGATGTTTTTAACATAAATCTTCAGTAATATTCCAACCGGACAGTTCCAATGTCTTCAGAAAAGAAAAGGAACACAGCTCACACTCACATGAACTCGCGTCTCTGAGCTCATGTCATTTCATTTACATTACATTTTACATTTTACATTTCCTCACTCATCTGACTCCAGGCCCTCTTGTTCGCTTCAAATTCACAGTAGAAGCCTCAAACAACGTTCTAAAGACTGTTGACATCTAGTGGAAGCCTTAGGAAGTACAAATGAACCCTAAGTCACTGTGTAGGCAATAGGCAATCACTTGAAATAACTACAACCCTCAGATTTCCCACTTCCTGGTTGGATTTCTCTCAGGTTTTTGCCTGCCATATGAGTTCTGTTACACTCACAGACATCATTCAAACAGTTTTAGAAACATCAGAGTGTTTTCTATCCAAATCTACTAATAACATGCATACCCTACCTTCTGAGCCTGAGTAGCAGGCAGTTTAATTTGGGCACGCCTTTCATCCGGACGTCAAAATACTGCCCCCTACCCTAGAGAAGATAATCACCTTCCAGTGTAAAAAACATGGAAATTAAAAGGAAAAAACTACATTGTAAGTGAGACGTAGGCAAAAATCTGAAGCCCGAAAATCAGGTATTTCTGTTTTTCTGTTTAATACATTTGAAAAAAATTCTAAAAACCTGTTTTGACTTTGTCATTATGGGGTATTGTGTGTAGACTGAAGTGGGCTAAAAATGATTTCATCCATTTTACAATAAGGCTGTAACGTATCAAAATGTGTGAAAGGGGATGGGGTCTGAATACTTTCCGAATACACTGTATGTCACTGAGAAAAATATATTTTTAATAATCACATCCTTTTTTTAGGTCTGTAGGTTGGCAACATAACAACAGGTGGGGGTGTGTTGGACACAGTCACTCATATAGATAGACGTCTTTAGAACCTGTCTGCATTCCTGATTTCTGGAATCATTAGCTAATCTGTATAATATTGCCATAAACTCAAAACCACTTGTTTTGCAAATATGGTCTTGTTTTATCAATTTCTGGGCTCATCAAAGGACAGTTCATTACCTCTGTCAAATGAATACGTAGCTTAAAGTTATTTTTGTATTTGTATTTCATTTTGCAGTAAAGATGGTGACACCACAATAAAACACATTTAGGCCTACAATAGGCATATATCTAAAAATACATACAGCCTAATGATATATACAATATACATCATTTTTATAGCAGGACACTGTAAAGTCCATTACCCTTCTGAAGAGTATTAATTAGGCTGTTTGAGAAGGTTTGAATCCTAAGCAACCTGCCTACACATAGTCTGAAGTATAATACCAACATAGCTACTGTAGTAGGTAAAGCTGTGTGCTGGAAAATCTTGGTAGAGGGAGGCTTACAGGGAGGAGGTGAGGGCCCTCGGAGTGCGGTGTCAGGAAAATAACCTCACACTCAACGTCAACAAAACAAAAGAGATTGTAGGGAGCAGGTGGAAAGTTTTAAGATCGTCGGCGTACACATCACGGACAAGCTGAAATGGTCCACCCACACAGACAGCGTAGTGAAGAAGGCGCAACAGCGCCTCTTCAAACTCAGGAGGCTGAAGAAATTTGGCTTGCCACCGAAAACTTTTACAGATGCACAATCGAGAGCATCCTGTCGGGCTGTATCACCGCCTGGTACGGCAACTGCTCCGCCCACAGCCGTAAGGCTCTCGAGAGGTTAGTGAGGTCCGCACAACGCATCACCGGGGGAAATCTACCTGCCCTCCAGGACACCTACACCACCCGATGTCACAGGAAGGCCAAAAAGATCATCAAGGACAACAACCACCCGAGCCACTGCCTATTCACTCCGCTATCATCCAGAAGGGCCGTCAGACTGTTAAACAGCCATCACTAACATTGAGTGGCTGCTGCCAACATACTGACTCAAATCTCTAGCCACTTTAATAATACAAAATTGGATGTAATAAATGTATCACTAGTCCCTTTAAACAATGCCACTTTACATAATGTTTACAGACCCTACATTACTCATCTCATATGTAAAAACTGTACTCTATACCATCGACTGCATCGTGTCTATGCCGCACGGCCATCGTTATATGTACATATTCTTATTCATTCCTTTACACTTGTGTGTATAAGGTAGTTGTTATGAAATTGTTAGATTACTTGTTAGATATTACTGCACGGTCGGAACTAAAAGCACAAGCATTTCGCTACACTCGCATTAACATCTGCTAGCCATGTGTATGTGACCAATTCAATTTGATTTGATTTGATTTGATGCCTTGTTGTTTTACTTTACACAATATGAAAGAGACAACAATGTGTTGTCTTGTCTTACGATTCTTTGTGAGAAAGTGAAGCGACGTGTTATCTTTCCCCTTCTGTTAATCGCTCTTGCGCTAGTAACAACACGAAAGGGGACATCCGTCTGCCGGTATGACACCAGCGCTGTGGATTGTTAACGTTAACTCCTCTCTATGAGGGGTCAGACATACTCCTCATCCCTGCACTGCACTCCCCCATGGCAAAGGGTGAGGAGAAGGGGTGGGGGTTCGGGGCAGCAAACAATATGGAATTTGAAATATTAGTTGGTGCTGTGATTGAACATGGCTCTCTTATCACGGAGTTGCCAGGTAGGCGAGCTATAACGATGACTTATCACCCATGTGAGGATCACGGAGTATATAACAAGATTCCCCCAACATGACAAACGCCACCCTGAGGAACCAGCCAGCCACCTGGTGTCGTTAGCCAGCCTCACTGGTCCACAGCTTCTCTCTAGACCTCCATCTGTGGGGAAGAGAGATGAGGTTGTAGTAGGGAAGAGACAGGGGGTTCTTGTCCTTCTGTAGGGGAGAGAGGGGGTTCCCCAGGCACCCGGAACCCCCCAGCCCCCCAGCCCCCCCGAAAAAATACTGTGGTTTGATTCATCCTGAAAGTTTCCATATTAAATTGATCAACCCATGAAATATTGGAAGGTGATAAAGGTGTACAATAGGGGTTGAACAGTAGTCCTATAAATCTACCCTCTTAATCCTCACTAATCGTGCAACTGTGATGACAAGTGTCCACTCGTCATGAAACGTGTGCCAGGCTCCAGGTTTAAACCTCTACCTATGGTCTGCGTTCCGTAATGATTCAAACAGGCTACATTTCCCAAATTATTGTACAATTTAGCCTAATATAATCCAATATTGCTAGCGATCCTCAGGAACAACCACACGAACGTGACAGAAAGGTAAAGGAAAGAAAGGTAAAGTAACTACGTAATGGAAGGACGCAAAATGTAAGGAAACGAACACTAAAGTGACAGTTATTAATGTCATAAATCAACTCGGTAGATTTGGCGCTACACTGTCATGTGTGCATGGCTACAGAAGCCTACGCTGAAGCTAGCGTCTCCGAATGTATTCCCTGCAAGTTATAAAGCCAGAATTTCATCAACTTCACTGTGGGAAAGTTGATGTGTTGATATGCTTCAATTTGCTTACAATCCCTGTGTCCAAACGGTTTAATCATTTACCTGGCTCTTATCAATAGCTTTTATCAATTTGTAAATGACAGTGCATGGAGAATGGTGTTTTTTTCTATCGGGGGGAAAGAATGTAGATGTTGTTCCACTTGGAACCGACAGGTTGCTCGACCTTATTCATTGTTTCGTCGCGCGTAAACGTGGCGTAATTGAGGGAATTAAGTCAAAGTCAGAATACGGTGTATCTGTTTGCACACCTCTGCCACATCTCTATTTCTGTGATCTCCAGCCTGAAGGAATAGCTGGATGAAACATCCATTACCTCATGCCTAAATTCAAGGTCAGAATACGTGTAGATTAAAAAGAGCATAAACAGGAATTAGGTTCTATTTATAAGTAATGTTCTAGTCCCTCTATGGGGAGAAAGGGGTTCTAGTCCCTCTGTGGTGGAGAGAGAGGGGTTCTAGTCCCTCTGTGGTGGAGAGAGAGGGGTTCTAGTCCCTCTGTGGTGGAGAGAGAGGGGGTTCTAGTCCCTCTGTAGTGGAGAGTGGGGTTACTAGTCTCTCTGTAGGGGAGAGAGAGGGGTTACTAGTCCCTCTGTGGGGAAGAGAGAGGGGATTCTGGTTCCACTGTGGGGGAGAGTGGGGTTTCTAGTCCCTCTGCAGGGGAGAGAAAGGGGATTCTGTTCCCACTGTGGGGGAGAGTGGGGTTTCTAGTCCTTCTGCAGGGGAGAGAGAGGGGTTTCTTATCATCTCTGTAGGGGACAGGGGGGGTTATAGCAGGGGTAGAAAGGGGGATCTAGTCCCTCTGTAGGGCAGAGACAGGGTTCTAGTCCTGCAGCAGAGAGAGAGGGGGTTTCTAGTCCCTCTGTAGGGGAGAGAGAGGAGTTACTAGTCCCTTTGTCGGGAAGAGAGGGGATTCTAGTCCCTTTGTCGGGAAGAGAGGGGGTTCTAGTCCCTCTGTAGGGGAGAGAGAGGCGTTACTAGTCCCTCTGTCGGGAAGAGAGGGGGTTCTAGTCCCTCTGTAGGGGAGAGAGAGGGGTGTCTATTCACCTCTGTAGGGGAGAGAGAGGGGGTTTTAGTCTTTCTGTAGGGAACAGAGATCAGTTCTAGTCCATATGTATGATAGAGAGAGAGGGTTTTAGTCTTTCTGTAGGGGAGATATGGTGTTCTAGTCCCTCTGTGGTGGAGAGAAGGGGTTCTAACCCTATGACGGGGGAGAGATGTGGTTCTAGCCACTCTGTGGGGGAGAGAGGGGATTTTGGTCCCTCTGTTTGGGTTAGAGAGGAATCTAGTCACCCTGTTGGGGTTAGAGAGGAATCTAGTCCTTCTGTGGGAGAGAGTGGGTGTTCTAGTAGGGGAGAGAGGTGGTTCTAGTCCCTCTGTGGGGGAAAGTGGGGTTACTTGTCCCTCTGTAGGGGAGAGAGAGGGTTCTAGTCCCTCTGTGGGGGAAAGTGGGGTTACTTGTCCCTCTGTAGGGGAGAGAGTGGGTTCTAGTCCCTCTGCGGGGGAAAGTGGGGTTACTAGTCCCTCTGTGGGGAAGAGAGGGGCGGTTCTAGTCCTTCTGTAGGGGAGAGAGGGTGTTCTAGTCCTTCTGTAGGGGGAGAGAGGGTGTTTTAGTCCCTTTGAGGGAGAGTGGGGTTTCTAGTCCCTCTGTGGGGAAAATAGGGGCTGTTTTACTCCTTCTGTAGGGGAGAGAGGGTGTTCTAGTCCTTCTGTAGGGGAGAGAGGGTGTTGTAGTTCTTCTGTAGGGTAGAGATGGTTTTTTAGTCCCTCTCTGGGGGAGAGAGGAGGTTCTAGCCCCTCTGTGGGGGAGAGAGGAGGTTTTAGCCCTAGGATGGTGGGTGGGGGGTGGTTCTATTCCAGTGGAGAGATGGGAGACCCTCAGAGGTATTTCGAAGCTGATCATGTTGCACGCCTGAAGAACTGACCAGCCCGCTTCAAACCAAGGAGCGATGGCCCCTGACCTCTTTGTTAAAACGAAAACAGATGCTGCCGAGGTGACTCATATCCGGCCCTAAATAAGCTGGTGAGGAATTTTTCACCCTGTCCTCCACTCTGTTATTTCTTCTCCTCCTCCACTCTCTCGTTACTCCTGTCTTCTCCCTGCAACTCACAGCACATCCCTCACTCCCAACTTCATTAAATACGGCCAATACCAAAGCGCTGTTTTTTTAAAAGTATATGCATGTATTCCTGGCATTGGAATGGACGTGTTTATAGCCCTGACCCTTGATGCTTGATGTCTTTAAACAGTCTTAAACCAGCTCTGGCAAGGTCACTCCATTTCTGTTTACTTTTATAAGAATATTTAGCCACTGGGGCTTTTAAAAGCATTTCTGTAAAACATCACCACAGAGAGAGACGGGGAGAGAGAAACACGCCAAGAACATTATGATGTGAATGTGGTTCTTGCATGCTAGTGTTAAATTATTTCCAACATTATGATTAGCTTAATATTTCAACACATTTTTAAATGTTCATGACTACCAGTCTATCTTTCAGAAATTATCCTAGAGCGTAAAATAAAATAACAAATTATGGTTTTAACACTGCTACTACTACTACTACTACTACTACTACAATACTACTATTACTACAATACGAGTACTGCTACTACTACAATAATAGTAATAATAATAATAATAATAATGCTAATAATAACATGAATGATTAACCTAGTGACGGTTCTGTGAATACAAACATGTGGAACCATTAATAACCACTATCTCCAGCGCCATGCATTTGGCCCAGCAAGCCTGATGATTTACATCCTCTATATGGGACTGATCCCTATCGGATTGATGAATGCACCGACCAATCATGTTCCCGCAAAACCCCAGCATGTACATACACCAATAAGTGATGATGAACAGCTTGCGACGCCGTTATTTATGCCCGACCATGGGGGCCGCCTCGACGGTGGAGCCTGACTTACTGAGCTAGGCTTAGCTGGTCTGGTCTGATCTGGGCTGGTCTGGTCCATTCCCAGGTCTCTACTGTAAGGGGTTGGAAATCTCTCAGACACACATCTGAGGGACACGGACTGGGACTGTCATACCATGAAATCCAAATTCTCAAATATCCCTATTGCTTTGTGTGTGTGTGTGTGTGTGTGTGTGTGTGTGTGTGTGTGTGTGTGTGTGTGTGTGTGTGTGTGTGTGTGTGTGTGTGTGTGTGTGTCTGTGCGTGCGTGCGTGCGTGCGTGCGTGCGTGCGTGCGTGCGTGCGTGCGTGCGTGCGTGCGAGTGTGTGGGTATGTATGTGCGTGCACGCGTGTGGACATGTTGCACATCACTTGTGAGGACTTAAAGTTCCCACAAGAATAGTAAATTAACAAAAAGTTTACCAACTGGGGACATTTTTTGGCCCCCACAAGGTCAAATGCTATCTCTAGGGGGTTTAGGGTTAAGGTTAGAATTAGTGTTAGGGTTAGAATTAGGGTCAGGGTTAGGAGCTAGGATTAGTTTTAGGGTTGGAGCAATCTCTAGGTTTAGGGTTAAGGTTAAGGTTAGGTTAAGGGTTAAGGGTTAAGGTTCGGGTTAGGGTAAGGGTAAGAGTAAGGCTTAGATTTAGGGTTAGGTGTTAGGGAAAATAGTATTTTGAATGGGTCTGAATTGTGCTTCCCCACAAGGTTAGTTGTACAAGACTGTGTGTCTATGTTTGTGCATGTGTGTGTGTGCTTTGGTCTCCAGGTTGGAAAGCAGTAGAAACCTCCTATTCCCATATTCAATTCTGTTCTCTTGGCTGGTTGGTCTTACCATGGCCCAGCCTGAGTGTGTTTGCATGCAGATGGCCTTGTATAGTCAGCCTGGGGTTTATTTTCTTTGGATAAAGAGGCACATCTCTTTTATAGCTCCTCTTAGCGATGTGTATCTGAGAGAGTTGACCTCGGTTGTCGGGCTTTAGGAGATTCCTCCTGTTTCTCATCCCCTCTGTTTCTTTATTTTCCTGTGCTGCTCCTCTTTTTTTGTCAGCCCTTTTCACACATCCATCCATCCATCCGCGAGCAGGGAGACAGCCACACATCAGGAAATAAGGACAGAGAGGCGGAGAGAAATCATGTAGGTGGCAGTGAGGGAGAGGGAGAGAGGGAAAAAGAAAGAGAGAGTGTAACAGTGAGTAGGCGTCCTACGGTTGCCGTTAGGCTTGAGTCCGTGGTGTGCGGCCAGGGCAGTAAATGTCACATCCTGTAAAAGAGAGCAGGGAAGAGACGGGGTGCAGGCCCCTACAATCCCACACACACCCCTTACCTCACACTCACACTCATTTTGGGGAACCTTTTTGGGGAGCGTTTTGGGGACCAAGGGGCGAAGAAGTCTCCAGATCTGCGAAGAGCATCTCCGTAGCGGGTGCTCTTCAATTGTGGGCCCCCCCCCCCCCGCTCCAAACTGTTGAGCAGACGACCGGGTCCTGAGAGGCCCCCGCGCCTAAACTGAAGTGACAGTTATTGGCCCCTCTCGTCCAGAAGAAATTGTAAAGCTATTTCCTGTTTTGTCCCATTTCTCAGTAGGAGTGTATTCCAATGCATTTGATACGGCCATATTAACCGTGCACTCTTGAGCCCAGTCCATAACTCTTTCCCGGATGAAATTTACAGCACAGTGCTATATTATAAGATGCTCTGTCTATGTGTACCAGCTTTTTATACTGCTCCACCATGTTTTCCGTCCCTAGTCATGACACATCATAAACCGCAACACAAACCCCAAAGAGCTGTGCTGTCCCCTCTAATGTTTATGTCCTTCGTTTACCCCCAATGAAGCTTTCTTTACCCAATACACAAAAAAATGAATGTAGCATGACTGACATACAATACGTTTCCACTGCCATTTCCACAGCAGATTATATTAGGACATGTTTACAGCACAGAATGACAAAAGTTTCCTATCTGCTTTCTATTTGTATAACCAGATGTATCATTTCAGACTATTACCTCTCCTCCTGGTCATGCCAATTCAACAGATTTGATTTATGTGATTGGTTCAGTGTGTGTGTGTGTGTGTGTGTGTGTGTGCGTGTTATTTGTGTGCGTGCGTGTGCGTGTGTGTGTGTGTGTGTGTGTGCGTGCGTGTGTGTGCGTGGTTGTGTGTGTGTGTGTGTGCGTGTACATGTGCACGTGTGTGTGTTGAGTTGTCAGGGTGTCTGGTGATTCTCAGGGGGAGTGTTCCACATCTAAGCTCCATAACTCAAGAGATCCTTCAACTCTGCCCACTTCTCCACTCCTCCACTGTCCAGCCTAGTTCAGCCCAGCTGTTACACTCAGTCTGGCCTGGCCTGAACCACAGTCCACCAGTCCAGTCCAGCCTACCATTAGCCTGTCCCAGCTCTGCATCCTGCACATTTGCAGTACCTTTTACAAGGCTTCTGGTAGGGCTTTTATCCCCCATTTTATAGAAAATAGCTAAAAAGGGAAGCATGAGGTTGTCCTGTGGTCCCAGTGAGTGACTCAGGCTGAGAGAGGACTGTACACAATAAAGGCATCTTTCCATTGCCACTCATGATAACCTCCAAGCCTCCACAAACACTCCTAAACTTCCCACATATTCTCCCACATATAGATGTAGCCTATTCCACGTAACTATCCACATGCCAGTAGGGTTGTAGCAGTGTACAGACAGTGTCCAGGTGTCAGTGCAGGCACCACATGGTAGATGTCTTACTTTGTCACCACATCCCCTTCTCCTCTCGCCTCTCTTCTCCTCTCTCCACCCGCTGTGATTTACTTCTCCTCCTCTCCTCTTTTTATTGGCCGGAGGTCACCAAGAATCTGGACAGTTTCACCCTGCTGAAAGCAGTAAAACACTAAGCAGACACTCCCCTCCTAACCTACACCGTCACCGCTAAAGGTGTGTGTGTGTGTGTGTGTGTGTGTGTGTGTGTGTGTGTGTGTGTGTGTGTGTGTGTGTGTGTGTGTGTGTGTGTGTGTGTGCGTGCGTGCGGGGCATCAGAAGGGCAGGAAATAGTGATTATTACATGGGCCTTTAAACTCTCCTTGCATAGATTTTAAAGCACATGTAAGGCCCACACACTACTCTGGGCACTTGATGTGAACATCTTCAAGGCTGGTGAGCTGAGCATTCTTGCTGCTGCCTTTGTTTATTAGTATTCGCTGTGTTTAGACCCTCCTATCATGATCCTTTATTTATCATGCACAGGGATTTATTTCTCCTGGTTTGTCTTGGTTTATTGTTTGGGTTTTAATGCATCGCAATGTTGCTGACACATCGCAATGTTGCCCCCCCCCCCCCCCCCACACACACACACCACATTACCCTCCAGGTTTCCTGTGTGCCCTGGCTAGGCCCTCCCCTCATCACCCTCCTCCTCCGTGTGTACACATTAGTGTCCTTAAGAGCACGTCGAGCCCTGCTCTCCTCCAGCCAGAGGAGCTCACCCCTCACACACCGTAATTAGCCTCCATCTGAGGAGCATTAGGCCATGCTGCTGTTTTAACACAGAGCACGTGTCCCAAAGTTGCGCCCTATTACCTACGTAGGGGGCCATTAGGGACTGAGCCAGGCCTGGCCGGGGAGAGGGGAGGGACCCGTGTTGTTCTGACACCCACCGTAATGTCTTCCTCCACACTGGGCTTTAACCAGGGAGCTTCAGTGTGCTCTGACTTGAGGTTCAGGTGAAAGGACGCCGACTGCTCGGTCCAATTGCGGTTGGCAACGTTGGATGAGAGTTGGAGTTCAGTGGCAGGTTTCAGTGGAGTTTGGTGTGGGAAAGCGCGTGTTCATTTTGCGGCCCATGGATACCGAGGATAGTGTGCTTTTGTGTATAGGTTAGCATGCTAATTCCATATGTACATATATCTTAATGAGCACATTGAAGTGGTGGAATGCCTGAAACCCACATAGTCTTTGTCCTTAACATTAAATGGATGCTATTCATGAAATGCTAATTGTAATTGTAAAGACACAGGTGTTGGCATCCCATTCCCCGTCTGTCTGTCTCCTTCATTATCTCTCATGGGCGGCCGAGGACACCCTTTCAAAGACATGTTGTGTTTTCAGGCAGGAAAATGATATTCATGTTCTTATTTTCTCCTGTGGAATTACTGACCTGTATTTTATAATGAGAAGAGGAAGAGAGAGCGAGAGAGAGAGAGAGAGAGAGAGAGGGTGGGGTGGAATGGGATGGGATCTGGGGTGGAGGGGTAGGATGGGATGGGGGTGTACGGTTGGGGTGTATGATGGGATGAGCGAGGGTTTGGGGTGGAGGGTTGGGATGGGATGGGAGTGAAAGGGTGGGATGGGGTTCTGAGGTAGAAGAATAGGATGGGTTAGGATGGGTAGAGCGGGGTGGGGTGGTTGAGGGTCTGGGTGGTTGTTAATAGAGACGGGGAGGGGGGCTCCTTGGCTCCTGTTAATGATCATGATGTGCTTGTGAAAAGGCAGGCTGGCACTGGCATGGCTCGGGCCCACTATCACACCATCACACAATCACACTACACGGGGGCGCACGACGCTCAGCAGGCCCAGTAAATTCAGCTAATTTAAGAGAGGCTTCTGGATTATTGTTAGGGGCTGATATTACAGAGTATTGAAGTGTGGCATCCATTTGGCCACATCATTTTTTCCCCCAAGATCCTTCCATTTGTTGAATAGGTGCGAAAATATAGAACCTAAGAATTCAGACACCAGGAAAACTGACGTCTGATAGGTACTTAGCACAGTAGGAGGCTATTTTTTATCTTTCTAGAAAAAAATACATACCCGCTGCATACCGACCTGGTACCGACGAACCTGCCGTTTCTACTTGTAGAATTGCCCGGCTCGTCAATGACCGACATCTTGACTTTGAGCCAATCAGAGAGCACGACCCTCCACTCCTGTCAGGAGTGACAAGAAAAAGGAAAAGAGGGCTCTTTGCCCAGTGTTATCCACCTCCTTTTCAGTTGTTATAACCAAAACAATAAAGTTGCATAATAAATAGATATTTTTTGAGCAAGTCTTTACCTCCAGCTAAGGAGTTTTGTGCTTAAAGATAGATTTTTTTTTAAAGGTTTGATCGTGTGCACTAGCTCCTGGCGCAGCTGTCTAACGCACTGCATCACAGTGCTAGAGCTGTCACTACAGCCCCTGGTTCGATTCCAGGGTGTATCACAACCGGCCGTGATTGGGAGTCCCATAGGGTGGCGCACAATTGGCCCAGCGTCGTCCTGGTTAGGGTTTGCCCAGTGTAGGTTGTCATTGTAAATAAGAATTTGTTCTTAACTGACTTGCCTAGTTAAATACAAAGACAAATAAATAGATAGCTAACTAGCTAACATTAGAGAAATGGTTAGTATCGCCATTTGCCAGTTAACCCAACATAGCTAGCTAGTTTGCTACTCCACTGACTCTTGGCAGCTAGCAGACAGCTGCTTCATTCAAAAACAAATCCATTGTGATTTAACTATAATGTTGCTAGCTACGCTAGGTATCTACACTGTAGCTGTGGACATTTGGCTAGTATCAACAAGGGCAAGAGGCTGATCGGCGGTTGATCTGTACTATGTGAACAGCAAAAAGACTGTCGACACTCTGGGCAGAGGTGCTACGTATCTCTGGTATGTCTGAGGCTTAACAATGCATAGAGGCCTACTTGACTGTTAGCCCTATCCTCATTTAGGGTGGAACGCAACACCAGTAGATTTTGACAGGTGACATCTTCACTTTTGTACAGCTAATGGTTTCCTCTACAGGTAATGTAATATGTCACCATACCTTCTCAGTTTTTCACCCCACCTCTCTCCCTCGCTCTCGACTCTCTCTCTCCATCTGTCTCCATCTCTCTCTCTCACCCCACCTCTCTCCCTCTCTCTCCATTCTCTCCCTCTCTCTCAGCCCTTGCTCTTGATCCCTGCTTTCTGAGCAGATAGTTCAGGCAGGATTAATATTCCTGACACTTTGATGTCAAAACCAAGTATCACAAAGCAGGAGGAGGGTAAGGATGAGGGGGCGGCGGGCCGAGAGAGAAAGACAGAGGGAATGAAAGACAGAGGGGGATAAAGAAAAAGAAAAGAAGAGGATAGAAAAGGTGGCAGAGATGTGAGGGATCATGGCTTGGCAGTGAGGCTAGATGTATAAGCTCACCCAGTTGAGTGTGAGTGTGTGTGTGTGTGTGTGTGTGTGTGTGTGTGTGTGTGTGTGTGTGTGTGTGTGTGTGTGTGTGTGTGTGTGTGTGTGTGTGTGTGTGTGTGTGTGTGTGTGTGTGTGTGTGTGTGTGTGTGTGTGTGCGCGCTTGTGTGTGCTTGTGTGTGTGTGGGTCCAGCTGTGTTTGCAGAGGCGTGTCGTCGTGGCTACGGGGGGAGCGAGGGTCAACGAGGGAGTGCCGGCCCTAGCGCTGCTCTTTATTGGCTCCCGGGCAGAGGCACTGGCCTCGTCCATTAAGCCAATCACTCACACCTTGCTGACCCTTGACAGCCAATCAGCAGAGGGGAAGAGCAAACAGACAAAGGCAGAGGCGGCGAGGAAGGCATGTGATTGGACCATATGAGAGGATAGAGAGAGAGAGAGTGAGAGAGAGAGAGAGAGAGAGAGAGAGAGAGAGAGAGAGAGAGAGAGAGAGAGAGAGAGAGAGAGAGAGAGAGAGAGAGAGAGAGAGAGAGAGAGCATACTGTGTTTGTGCATCTGTGCGCTTGCATATTCTGTGCGTGTGTACGTGCGTGAGAGCAAGAGGCTCAGAGTGGGGCTGGTTAGCCTGGTTTCAGTGGAGGTGCCAAAGGTGAGAACGTATGGTGGGCGAGAGCGCCCTTAATCTTTGCCTGACGAGGGCATGGGGAGCCTCCTTACAATAATTACATTAGAGTCAAGTGGATCACAGTATCTGACAGCAACACATTTTTGCCCTCAAGGAGAATCCCTGGTTAATTGTAATCTGCCAAGAAGGAGCAGGCTCTGGTAGTGCCTACCTATATTGTATAGAGGTTTAGAGTTAGAGAAAGACAGGGGAGAGGGAGAGAGAGAGAGTGTGCATGCATATAGTGTGTGTGTTTGCGTGTGTGTGTGTGCGTGTTTGCGTGTGTGCATGTGTGTGTGTGAGAGAGGGGTAGAGAACAAGTAGAAAGACTGGTGTCTCAGAGGAATATAGCTATGCATTGTCTGTGAGTCAATTCATGTGCATTTACTGAACAAATGTACAATCTTCACATGTGTGTAAGTGCTTTTGTGAGGTGGTGTGTACACGGTGTGTGTCTGTTCCCGTATACACGTACAAGATTGTATATTTGTGCGTCTATAGGAATGTGCTGACGTAAATGGCGGCGCATGTGTATCTTTTGTGGGTGACTGTTTACATCCTTTTGTGTGTGTGTGTATGTGTGTTTGTGTGCACCTCTTTGTATAACTGTGTATGCAAGTGTGTGTGCATGCGTGCGTGTGCGTGTGTAAATGTGTTTGTGTGTTGGAGCTGAGCTTCGGGGCTGTAAGTGTTGGCAGTATGGTGCTTGTGGCGGTGCTGCAGGCAGGGGAGGGTAGCTAGCTGGATCACTGGAGCCTAGCTATCCGGCTGAGGGGAGGAGAGGTTGATCTGTTTAGTGTCCGTCTCCTGCCAGCTTTCACTGGTCATTAAAAGCAGCCCGTTATCAGGCAGCGCAGGGAGAGACTCACAGACCAGGAAGGCTGCAGCGTCTTCAGGTAACAGCTCCTTATCTGCCTGCTGATTGCCTTCACGCTTCCAAACCGGCTGACGTTGGCATCTCAATCAGTCTTTAAATAATCTGCGAGAGAGAGGAGGCCTGCTTGCATGTCGACGGGCGAATATTAATGCGAGAGGCATACGGGGAGACGCGTATAAGGGAAACAAACAAACAATTCCTAAATCTGCCTGGGTGTTGCTACCTTGCTGTGCGCCCCAATCCAACTCAGAGATCCCAGTGCTCTATAGGCTTTAGATCCAAACAGCATAGCTGTGTTGAGGAAGCAGTTCATGAATCACAATGTAGGGCCTTTAGCTGCCTAACGGGACATAGCAGAGAAACAGAGCGGTTATTTGTCATCATCTTGTCCTTCTAGATTTTTCTCGCTAATTTTCAGGGTTATCAGATTTTCCACATGTATCTCCGAGAAAGCTGGGCCTGTATCCACAAAGTATCTCTGAGTAAGAGTGCTGATCTGCCCATATCATTTGTCATTACGATCTAAAAGGCTAAACGGATCCTGCTCTGACTCTGAGATGCTTTGTGGATACGGGCCCAGATCAGTATGACAGGTGTGAGAAACGTTAGTGTATGGACTATTAAAGGTAATTGTCTTTGTTGTGGAGGTAAGAAAATACTCAGGGAAGTAGGTGAGAAATGTCTGTCTGACATGCAACACCAACCCTCCCACACACACCTCTGAGGTCAGGGCTCTGTGCAGGCCAGTTCTTCCACACCGATCTCGACACATTTCTGTATGGACCTCGCTTTGTGCACATGGGCATTGTAATGCTGCAACAGGAACGAGCCTTCCCCAAACTGTTGCCCCAAAGTTGGAAGCACAGAATTGTCTAGAATGTCCCTTCACTGGAACTACGGGGCCTAGCCCGAACCATGAAAAACAGCCCCAGACCATTATTCAAATTCAAGTTCAAACTATCTTTATTGTCCCAATTGGGAAATGTGTTGTGGAGTCAGGGTTGAACAGTAAATAAAACACAATATTAAAAACAGTGACAACCATAACACTGATATACACAACATGAAACAATGAGATGGATTAAAAGGAACAGTCATAGATCAAAACTGCAGCAATAGATAGACGTTTCATTTCATGTGCAGATTCAGAAAGTCTGAAGGCCTGTGGGATAAAATAGTTCTTGTATCTGTTGCTATTGAGTTTGGGAAGTCTAAAATGACGACACCAAACTTTACAGTTGGAAATATGCATTGGGCAGGTGTCCGCCAAACCCAGATTCGTCGTTCAGACTGCCAGATGGTGAAGTGTGATTAATCTCTCCAGAGAACACATTTCCACTGCTCCCGAGTCCAATGGCGGCAAGCTTTACACCACTCCAGCCGACGCTTGGCATTGTACATGGTAATCTTAGGCTTGTGCGCGGCTGCTTTGCCATGTTAGACCATTTCATGAAGCTCCCGATGAACAGTTCCTGTGCTGATGTTGCGTCCAGAGGCAGTTTGGAACTCGGTAGTGAGTGTTTAAATTTTTACGCTCTACGTGCTTCAGCACCCGGCGGTCCCGTTCTATGAGCTTGTGTGGCCTACCACTACTCAGCTGAGCCGTTGTTACTCCTAGACGTTTCCACTTCACAATAACAGCACTTACAGTCAACCATGGCAGCTCAAGCAGGGCAGAAATTTGACAAACTGACTTGTTGGAAAGGTGGCATGCTATGGCGGCATGCTATGGCATGCTATGCCACGTTGAAAGTCACTGAGGTCTTCAGTAAGGCCATTCTACTGCCAGTGTGTGGCTGTGTTCTCGATCTTATACACATGTCAACAACGGTGTGGCTGAAATAGCCAAATACACTAATTTGAAGGGGTGTCCACATACTATTGTATACACTATATAGTGTGTTTGTGTTATTTCCTTATTTATTTTCTTATTGATTTCCATTTCTAATAGAACCACCCTTGATTATTGTTGTTACTGACTGTCCTGTTTGTGACAATCTTGATTATTATTTTTTATGATGTTATTGATATTGTTAATTAATCATTCCATTTCCAAAGTGCTCTTTGGCATTATCTGCCCCGGGGCATGGCAGCCTCTCTCTGGTGCACAACACACCTCCGTGCTCTCTCTCTCTCTCTCTCTCTCTCTCTCTCTCTCTCTCTCTCTCTCTCTCTCTCTCTCTCTCTCTCTCTCTCTCTCTCTCTCTCTCTCTCTCTCTCTCTCCTCTCTCTCTCTCTCTCTCTCTCTCTCTCTGATGCGGGATCACTGTGATTATGGATATCCCACATGAGGCTGTGGCTCTGCAGCTGGAGCTGGGGCTGTCAAAATAGGCAGGCCCCTGTCTTCAGGAAAAGGTCACCAGCAGGTGCTGTGAACTCATTGTCAGCTCATCACTCCTCAACCAAATGGATAATGTTCAACATATTGACTTCCCAGGGAAAAAGTACAGGAAAGGAAAAGTAAGTGTTTTATATGATTTTAAAAAGCCAACGGGAGGTGAGGGATTTATAGAAGTCTTTGTGGAGTATTACCGAGGATCAAATGACAGGATTATTTCCCTGTTGTCACCTCTCACCCTGTCCTGGGTGTATTGATAATACCTTAAAGGCTAGACTGCTAACATGCTGGGGGTCCTTTTGCTACCCCATAACCGGCCATCACTATTCCCATCTCACGAGAGGCCTTTGGGAACCGAAAACCTATAGCCTGGTAGTACAGTTTTGTGCAGACAGTAGCAGACAGACAATAATGTTATGATGATATAAGCTGGATCTATTCAACTCATGGTTTGGTATGAAGCTGACCAATGAACAATACCCTGTAGTCATCACTGACCTGCCAAAGTAATAACACTTTCTCTCCCGCTCTCTTTTTCTCTCTCTTTCTGTCTCTCGCTCTCTCCCTGCCTCCCTCCCCTCTCTCTACCTCATTCCTGAGTTATCTATCTTTCCTGCCTCCCTCTCTCCTCCCTCCTTGTCTCCGCTCTCATCCATATGATGTGTGACATGTATCATTGCTTAGGACTACTCCAGGCTCGACATGTTGACATTCCCCCATGTCTCTTCATCCTTCCCTGTAGGCTCCAGTGGTGTTGAGTTGTGTGGATGAATGATATTGATCGCACACAGTGGTTGCGAAGAGGGGGGGGGAGGAAACAAACCAGGGCCTCTCACTCACGATAGCTTTCCTACTGTCTTTTTTTTCTCTCTTAAATGTGTGTTTCCATGGCAACCATACCATATCTGGAGCAGATAGTGAGGAGCTATGGAAACAAATCCCATTGGTGAGAAAGGAGCATGTAAAAGGTTGTAGCTGTTCTGCTGGTGTAGCGTGTCTCTTCGGGTACGAGCACCCAGAGTGGGGAAAGCCCTCAGCAGATGCGACATGGCGTCAATGGCCAAAGCAGGATGCCAATATCGTCTTACGACGATGCCCTTGAGGCCCAGGTATGTTGTGTCAATACCAATTATGAGGTGTCAATGCCTGCGTCAGAATAAAGGTCTCACTCTGATTGAGTTAGCCACGCTGGTATCCAAGGAGACCGGTTAGACAGATCCCTGATAAAAAGATGGAATCCGCAGTAAGGGGAAACAGCGCCACTGTCCGCCCCACAGCCTATGTTGTTGTTTTTGCTCCGTTGACATAGCGGAGATGATAAATGACAGTACATATTCTGCTGTTTTATCGCACGTGCAATGATGTCCGATGGGGGGAAAAAAAACAGTGTTTGTTGCTTGCAGTAACTTCTTTGCTGTTGTGATATTGCAAACCGTTGTGGCAGTTTAATCGTTAAGGATTTCAGCTTTAAAGACAAAGGGGAAGATCCCAGACACTGGAAGAATGCCACCTTTTGCTTTGAATACATTGGCTTATGCGAAGAAACTGTTCAAATCCCACACCATATAAGGCACCAATAGATATTCCATAACTATTTTACTCACCTAATGTCCATTGAAAGCTATGTGGTGGAGATTTGCCCTATGATGCAAGTGGAGTTCCCCCAGGCAGCCTTAACAGTAGAGCCCATGCTGAGAGTCCCACCACAAGTATGCAGGGTGTTTGTTGGCTCCCATGAAGCAGGTTCCCATGCAGGGGAGGGGATGCACATGGACAGGATATAGGCTGTGTGAATCAGGGCCAGTCCCAAAGTACCAGCTGGAGGAGGGAGGGCTGAAATTGGGCTGTAAAACCACTGGTCATTTACATTTACGTCATTTAGCAGACACTCTTATCCAAAGCAACTTACAGTAGTGAATGCATACATTTCATACATTTTTTTTTCTGTGCTGGCCCCCCGTGGGAATCGAACCCACAACCCTGGTGTTGCAAACACCATGCTCTACCAACTAAGCTACAGGGAAGGTGGGATGGTGAGTCAGGGATAAGTAGATGGTTAGAGGTCACGTTTTTTAAAAGGTTGAGTGTGTGGTGGCGAGGAGTGGGGTCTTAGATGTGCACAGATTGTATGGTCTTTCTCTCTCATTCACATGCACACACACACACACACACGCATGCAGCCCACACTGTTAAGGCGAGAGTAATGGAGCAGTGTGTGACCTTCATGAGGTATGTCGTTAGCCCCCGCGATTACAAGGGTTCAACATTGGTCGAAAACACACAAGTCTAAGTGTAGCAATGCTATAATGTGTGTGTGTGTGTGTGTGTGTGTGTGTGTGCGCACGCATGCGTGCCGTGCATATGTGTAGAGGCTGTATACGCATGCGTGTGTGGGAGCGTGCTTGTGCCTGTGCCTGTGAGTGTGCATGTGCGTGTGTGTGTGCGTGTGCGCGCACGCGCGTGTGTGTGTGTTGTGTGGATGTGGTCTACTCCTCCGCCCTAGCGCTCTTGTTCTCCCAGCTGTCCTAACACAGCTCTGTGTTGACAGTCAACACAGCTGCAGGTCAGAGAGGCCCTGGGCTCTGGGCTGGTCAGACATGGGCTAGGAGCACCGGTGGAGGGGGGCAACGGTGCAACACACATCCCAGCACCTTTTCTCCACACCAAGCCCAAAACACCTCGGGCCACAGACCATGGCGCCTTTGGCCCCTTTGGTCCCCTTGGCTCTTGGAGGTTACCACCATAACACAACAATAACAACAACACACAGCTCCAAGTGACCTTTGCTCCCGAGTGGCGCAGCGGTCAAAGGCACTGCATCTCAGTGTTAGAGGCGTCACCACAGACCGTGGTTCGATTCCAGGCTGTATCCCAACCGGCCGTGATTGGGAGTCCCATAGGGTTCCGCACAATTGGCCCAGCGTCGCCCCGGTTTGGCCATCATTGTAAATAAGAGTTTGTTCTTTACTGACTCGCCTAGATAAATAAATCCAGAGAGTGGTCGCTGTTGTGGATGTTAAAGCTCTATGCTATCCAACACATGCATTTTAGACCCTACTCCTCGTGATTGTAAAGGGAATGTAGCATTCAGGATCAATATTGTGATTTATCATCCATGAGTATGTTTTTAACAGATGACATTAGCATCCAGAACAGACACAGTCCCATTATGGGGTGGCTGACCTCTGGGTTGATTGATAGACTGTCTGACCTTGATTCTCTCGGTGTCATGGCCTCCGTGTCAGAGAGACCTTGTTGTTGTAACCCACCTATCTCTTTGTGTATCCCCTGTGAGTGTCCGTGCAGGGCCAACACACAGACACTCACGCACACTCGCAATGTGTATGTTAATTGCTTTTCATTCAATCACATATGGCTACAAATATTTTATATACATCCATTCAAGGGGGTAGAATATTGTATACATAGCCTACAGAAATTGGTTCAGTTATGGCCCCAAAAAGTGAATATTTTAGCCTAGGCCTATGTACATGTACATCTGTTCATATGAGCAGAATATTGAATATACATTAATTCATATGGTTATATAAAGGCTGAAGGCTAAAAGCAGACTACAAATCAAATCAAATGTTTTTTTGTCACATGCGCCGAATACAACATGTGTAGTAGACCTTACAGTGAAATGCATACTTACAAGCCCTTAACCAACAATGCAGTTTTAAGAAAAATACCTTAAAAAAAAAAAAAAAAAAAAGTAACAAATATTTAAAGAGCAGCAGTAAAATAACAATCGCGAGGCTATATACAGGGATACCGGTACAGAGTCAATTTGTGGGGGCACCGGTTTGTCGAGGTAATTAAGTTATTAAAGTGACTATGCATAGATAATAACAGAGAGTATCAGCAGCGTAAAAAGGGGGGGGGGGACAGTCAATGTAAATAGTCTGGGTAGCCATTTGATTAGGTGTTCAAGAGTCTTATGCCTTGGGGGTAGAAGCTGTTTAGAAACCTCTTGGACCTACACTTGGCACTCCGGTACCGCTTGCCGTGCCGTAGCAGAGAGAACAGTCTATGACTAGTGTGGCTGGAGTCTTTGACAATTTTTAGGGCCTTCCTCTGACACCGCGCTGTATAGAGGTCCTGGATGGCAGGAAGCTTGGCCCCAGTGATGTACTGGGCCGTACGCACTACCCTCTGTAGTGCATTGCGGTCGGAGGCCGAGCAGTTGCCATACCAGGCAGTGATGTAACCAGTCAGGATGCTCTCGATAGTGCAGCTGTAGAACCTTTTGAGGATCTGTGGACCCATGCCAAATCTTTTCAGTCTCCTGAGGGGGAATAGGTTGTATCTTTCCCTCTTCACGACTGTCTTGGTGTGCTTGGACCATGTTAGTTTGTTGGTGATGTGGACACCAAGGAACTTGAAGCTTCGATGAGAATGGGGGGCGTGCTCGGTCCTCCTTTTCCTGTAGTCCACAATCATCTGTCTTGATCACGTTGAGGGAGATGTTGTTGTCCTTGCACCACACGGTCAGGTCTCTGCTCTCCCCATTATGGGCTATCTCATCGTTGTCGGTGATCAGGCCTACCACTGTTGTGTCATCGGCAAACTTAATGATGGTGTTGGAGTCGTGCCTGGCCGTGCAGTCATGAGTGAACAGGGAGTGAAGGAGGGGACTGAGCATGCACCAATGAGGGGCCCCCGTGTTGAGGATCAGTGTGGCGGATGTGTTGTTACCTACCCTTACCACCTGGGGGTGGCCCGTCAGGAAGTCCAGGATCCAGTTGCAGAGGGAGGTGTTTAGTCCCAGGGTCCTTAGCTTAGTGATGAGCTTTGTGGGCACTATGGTGTTGAACCCTGAGCTGTAGTCAATGAATAGCATTCTCACATGGGTGTTCCTTTTGTCCAGGTGTAAAAGGGCAGTGTGGAGTGCAAAAGAGATTGCATCATCTGTGGATCTGTTGGGGCTGTATGAAAATTGGATTGGATCTATGGTTTCTGGGATACTAGTGTTGATGTGAGCCATGACCAGCCTTTCAAAGAACTTCATGGCTGCAGACGTGGCTATAGACTTTGACACAGGGACTATGTTGGTCTGCTTTAAACATGTTGGTATTACAGACTCAGACAAGGAGAGCATGAAAATGTCAGCGAAGACTTGACAGCTGGTCAGCGCATGCTCGGAGTACATGTCCTGGTAATTCGTCTGGCCCTCACCTTGTGAGTGTTGACCTGTTTAAAGGTCTTACTTGGCTGCGGAGAGCGTGATCACACAGTCATCTGGAACAGCTGATGCTCTCATACATGTTTCAGTGTTACTTGCCTCGAAGCGAGCATATTTGCCAGTAAGCAGGAATCAGGAGGATAGAATTATGGTGAAATGGAGGGCGAGGGAGAGCAAGCGTCCCACCCGTGGTGCACTCCATCAACAGCAGGTGCATTTCAAGAGCGGCAAATTTGAATCCAAATAAATGTCAAAATTCAAATTTTTCAAACATACAACTATTTTACACCCTTTGAAAGATAAACATCTCCTTAATCTAACCACGTTTACCGATTTCAAAAAGGTTTTACGGCGAAAGCATACATTTAGAGTATGTTAGGACAGTACATTTACAAGAGTTGTGTGTAATGTTGTGCCAATTCAAAGACAGGCGTCACCAAAACCATAAAATCAGCTAAAATTATGCACTAACCTTTTACAATCTCCAACAGATGACACTCCTAGGACATTATGTTAGACAATGCATGCATTTTTAGTTCTATCAAGTTCATATTTATATCCAAAAACAGCGTTTTACTGTGGCGTTGATGTTCAGGAAATCGTTTCCCTCCAATAACCGGCATTCAAGTCAGCACCACAAATTAAATAATTAAAATTAGAAAACATTGGTAAAATATTATATTGTCATTTAAAGAATTATAGATTTACATCTCTTGAACGCAATCAACTTGCCAGATTTAAAAATAACCTTACTGGGAAATCACACTTTGCAATAATCTGAGCACTGCGCCCAGAAAAATACGCGTTGCGATACAGACTAGCCGCCATGTTGGGGAGATCTAAAATCGAAAATACTATGTAAATAATCCATTACCTTTGATTCTCTTCATCAGATGTCACTTCCAGGTATCACAGGTCCATAACGAATGTAGTTTTGTTCAAAAAAGCTCATCATTTATGTCCAAAAATCTCCGTCTTGTTAGCACATGATCTAAGCCCGCCGGACTTCACTTCATGAACGAGGGGAAAAAATATATTTACGTTCGTTCAAACATGTCAAACGTTGTATAGCATAAATCATTAGGGCCTTTTTTAACCAGAACATGAATAATATTCAAGGTGGACGAATGCATTCTCTTTTATAACGTATTGGAACGAGGGTACCCAACATGAACTCGCGCGCCAGGTGTCTAATGGGCCATCATCGTTCCATGGCTCTTGTTCGGTCAGATCTCCCTCCAGAAGACTCAAAACACTTTGTAAAGGCTGGTGACATCTAGTGGAAGCAATAGGAAGTGCCAAAATATTCCTCAGCCCCTGTGTTTTTCAATGGCATAGGTTTAAAGGTCAATACAACACATCAGGTATCCACTTCCTGTCAGAATCTGTCTCAGGGTTTTGCCTGCCAAATGAGTTCTGTTATACTCACAGACACCATTCAAACAGTTTTAGAAACTTTAGGGTGTTTTCTATCCATATATAATAAGTATATGCATATTCTAGTTACTGGGTAGGATTAGTAACCAGATTAAATCGGGTAAATTTTTTTATCCAGCCGTGCAAATACTGCCCCCTAGCCCTAACAGGTTAACACGCTGGTAGAAATGAGGTAAAACGGATTTAAGTTTCCCTGCATTCAAGTCCCTGGCCAATAGGAGCGCCACCTCTGGATGAGCGTTTTCCTGTGTTCTTAACCTCTATGGGCTAGGTGGGACGCTAGCGTGCCACCCGTGGTGCACTCCATCAACAGCAGGTGCATTTCAAGAGCGGCAAATTTGAATCCAAATAAATGTCAAAATTCAAATTTTTCAAAAATACAACTATTTTACACCATTTGAAAGATAAACATCTCCTTAATCTAACCACGTTTTACGATTTCAAAAAGGTTTTACGGCGAAAGCATAAATTTAGAGTATGTTAGGACAGTACATTTACAAGAGTTGTGTGTAATGTTTTGTCAAGTCAAAGACAGGGTCACCAAAACCATAAAACCAGCTAAAATGATGCACTAACCTTTTACAATCTCCATCAGATGACACTCCTAGGACATTATGTTAGACAATGCATGCATTTTTAGTTCTATCAAGTTCATATTTATATCCAAAAACAGCGTTTTACTATGGCATTGATGTTGAGGAAATCGTTTCCCTCCAATAACCGGCAGTCAAGTCAGCGTCACAAATTAAATAATTAAAATTAGAAAACATTGGTAAAATATTATATTGTCATTTAAAGAATTATAGATTTACATCTCTTGAACGCAATCAACTTGCCAGATTTAAAAATAACCTTACTGGGAAATCACACTTTGCAATAATCTGAGCACTGCGCCCAGAAAAATACGCGTTGCGATACAGACTAGACGTCATGTTGGGGAGATCTAAAATCGAAAATACTATGTAAATAATCCATTACCTTTGATTCTCTTCATCAGATGTCACTTCCAGGTATCACAGGTCCATAACGAATGTAGTTTTGTTCAAAAAAGCTCATCATTTATGTCCAAAAATCTCCGTCTTGTTAGCACATGATCTAAGCCAGCCGGACTTCTCGTCATGAACGAGGGGAAAAAATATATTTCCGTTCGTTCAAACATGTCAAACGTTGTATAGCATAAATCATTAGGGCCTTTTTTAACCAGAACATGAATAATATTCAAGGTGGACGAATGCATACTCTTTTATAACGTATTGGAACGAGGGTACCCAACATGAACTCGCGCGCCAGGTGTCTAATGGGACATCATCGTTCCATGGCTCTTGTTCGGTCAGATCTCCCTCCAGAAGACTCAAAACACTTTGTAAAGGCTGGTGACATCTAGTGGAAGCAATAGGAAGTGCCAAAATATTCCTCAGCCCCTGTGTTTTTCAATGGGATAGGTTTAAAGTCAATACAACACATCAGGTATCCACTTCCTGTCAGAAAATGTCTCAGGGTTTTGCCTGCCAAATGAGTTCTGTTATACTCACAGACACCATTCAAACAGTTTTAGAAACTTTAGAGTGTTTTCTATCCATATATAATAAGTATATGCATATTCTAGTTACTGGGTAGGATTAGTAACCAGATTAAATCGGGTACATTTTTTTTATCCAGACGTGCAAATGCTGCCCCCTAGCCCTAACAGGTTAAGGGCATATACAGCTCATTAAGTGCGGTCTTAGTGCCAGCATCGGTGGTGGTAAATAGACAGCTACGAAGAATATAGATGAAAACGCTCTAGGTAGATAGTGTGGTCTACAGCTTATCATGCTGTATCATGCTTATCAGCTTACCTCAGGCGAGCAAAACCTTAGATATCATGTACCAGCTGTTGTTTACAAATATACATAGACCTCCACCCCTTGTCTTACCAGAGGCTGCTGTTCTATCCTGCCGGTGCAGTGAATAACCCACCAGCTGTATGTTATTCATGTCGTCGTTCAGCCACGACTCTGTGAAACATAAGATATTACAGTTCTGTAATTTTGAAATGTTCTACATTTTCCTAAATGAAACGACATAGGAAATATGGTCCTATATTAAATTGACTTATTAGACTGGTAAAATGTAGGGGAAAAGGCAGACATTTTACATAAACATTTTCCGTTGGTAGGTCTACCATGTGTTGGAAAGCCTTCTCACCGATGACAATACCAAAACGGATAATTGTGACTTGAATTGGAATAATATGAATAATGATGATGAAGGTGAGAGCCCAGTATATCCTAAACCTTTATTAATCATAGGCTGTTGTTACTTTGTCTCTCTAAAACCACAACGTTTCCATCTCTATAGTCATGTGACAAAGAGTCTGTTTTAACTGAAATGTCAGCCTTTTACCCCCCAAAAAATTGACACATTAAATATTTTATTTTCATAACAGATGAACATTTGGTATGCTATAGCCCATATGAACAAATGTATTTTAGCCCATATAAGCAACACCTATGCATGATTTAATGAAATGCATCAAACAGACACAACATTGTTTCATATTCTTTATTAAAATACTCCTAAACAGAAACAGGCAAGAGGCTATACAGCTGGCTTCACATGTTCCCCCGCCAAATAGGCCTACAAGGAAACTCAAAGTATCTCAACGAAGTTGATTGCGCGCGGGGGGTCTGTGCGCTGCGTAGTACCTTCCACAAAAAGTTTTGCTCAACAAAAAGACAAGTAAACACACACACACACACACACACACACACACACACACACACATATACATTTGACGTGTTCCTTTCCGGCCCCTGAGGACAGATCAGGCACAGCTGTGACTCGGGGGGTCATGTGTCTCGGCGAGGTCAGACTGAGCAGGGCTGGCAGACTCGGAGAGGGGGTCAGAGGTTACTCCCAGCAGCCCCGGCGGTGTGAAAGGTTAGGTGTCAGAATGCAGAGTAGGGTTTCAAAAGCCAATGGTGAGAGATCCCAGATTTATAGATACCCATTGCAGCCTGGATTCTCTGTCTAGTAATTACACTGAATATGAGCATGCCCGGTGAGGCTTGGCAGACATATTTCATTTCCACTAAAGCCCCTGTAGACTGAAATAATACATGAGATAACCAGTGAGAGAACAGAGAGGAGAGCAGGGGGCAGAAGAGAGGAACGAGAGATGGAGAGACAGAAAAGCAGAAAGAGGGAGAGAGAGAGAAAGCGAGAGAGAAGGGGAAGGGGTCATATTTGTTACCAAACAAAACCCCATTCCTAGCAACAAGACCTTTGACGTCAAATTCCAGACCGACACAGAGAAGGTCACAGGGACCATCCCAGTGGGATGAGAGGAGTCGGAGTAGCGCACAGCCCGGACGGCAGGGAGCAACAGCACAGCCAGACCACAGGAGAACAGATGGAGGGGAGCGAGGGAGTGAAAGAAAAGAGGACAACAATTAGATTAGTTTAGAAAAGTTGCGATGCAGTTTGCAATATCCTGCTTGGTGGAAGTTTCCCGTGAGAACCCCAAACGGGCAACAGAGGGCCCAGACAGACAGTTCAAACATGTTTACCCCTCATTGGAAGGTACAAATTAAATTAGCCCCACCACAAAAGAGGGGATGTTTTCCCCTTCTGTTCTGATGTCATGGTAGTGGGGCGGCATAGAGTGGGGGTCGTCCCGGCCTGACCTGCATGCATTCATCTTAGAGACCATTCATCTTCCCCCTCTCTCTCTCTCTCTCTCTCTCTCTCTCTCTCTCTCTCTCTCTCTCTCTCTCTCTCTCTCTCTCTCTCTCTCTCTCTCTCTCTCTCTCTTTCTTTACACCAAACACTGTATGAAATTGCTAGCCACTCAGTCCAGGGCATTCCTCTGCCTACACACGTAGGCACACACTCACACACACACACACACACACACACACACTCACACACACACACACACACACACACACACACACACACACACACACACACACACACACACACACACACACACACACACACACACACACACACACACACACACACACACACACACACACACACACACACACACACACACACACAGCGCAAGAGCAAGGATATAGCTGAGCACTGTTTACAACTTCACCTCCGCCTTACAAATCCTCTAAGACTACGATTTCCCTCTCTCTTTCAAAGTGTTCACCTAGTGCCATTTGAGAGGTTCCGTTCCTCTCGGAACAATGGTGATGCAACCCTGCTGCTAACAAGGCCGAAGCAGATTGAATTGGCGATCATTACTGTAATTGCTTAATAATTGCAGTGACTGTAGCCTTGGCAGGGTCCCACTCTGTGAACACATCCCAGCTAGCTTAGTCACTGTGTGCACGGCTATGTTGTGTTGTGATGATAAGCAGTGTGTGACAATGGATGGAAGGAGGAATGCGTGTGTGTCAGTAGGCTCGACCCAGCCTGGAGGCCATGCTACATTCCTGAAGCCGGGTGTTTTTTCTCTCTCATCTTATGGGAAGCGTTGGTGGATCATAAATGCTTCATAAATGCTTCCAGACACAGAGCAAGGACACGGCAGCTATCGCTGAAAGGCCCTCACCCTGCAACATCTCCCCCTTGTATTTTTAGAACACTTTGTCTGCTTCCAATGCCTGCCAATTTTTGTTGAGTTGTGAGCAAAGGTTGATGACTCAACCCAAGTCATCTATGGATGGTACTCCTATGGGCATTACAACATGTTTATAGGTTTCAATCATGGAAAAGAGTTGATATGTAAAATCCATGTGTGCATCTTGAAATTCTGGAGTAGCTGTGTTCGATATTTGAACACAGAAATCCTGTTAAAAAGATTAAACGACAAACAATTTGTATTACTAATGAGGTTCTGCGTGTCAACTCTGTGTGTCAGCGTGTGTCATTGGTCATCTCATGAGTCTCTCTCGCTCTCTTTCTGTGGCACGCACATGCGCACGTACACACACAGACACACACACAGACACCCACACTCTTGTGATTTCATTTGACACACCCCTTATCCCTGGGTTCACATGTTCCCATTCTAACACGTGCACAGAGACAAAAATGAACAGCAGCACAAAAAAATCCCTTGTGAATGATACAAACACAATACAAACATACATCATTTATGAGGGAAGTCATTCAGAAAGGAAACATTTGTAAATGTTTGCTCATCTGGCCTGAGACAGAGAGGTGGGGAAGGGGGAGTGAGAGAAGGGGGAGAGAAAGAGGAGAGGGAGAGAGGGGGGGTGGGGGGGAGAGAGAGAGAGGGGGGAGAGAGAGAGGGGGGAAGAGAGAGAGAGAGAGAGAGAGTGAGAGGGAGGGAGAGAGAGAGGGGGAGAGAGAGGGGAGAGAGAGAGAGAGGGGGGAGAGAGAGGGGGGAAGAGAGAGAGAGAGAGAGAGAGAGAGAGAGAGAGGGGGGGGGAGAGAGAGAGGGAGAGAGAGAGAGAGAGAGAGAGAGAGAGAGAGAGAGAGAGAGAGGAGCTGCAGTGTGTTTTGGGGAAAAGGCAGGCGGCCAGTTGATAATGGGCTCTGTTGCTGTTCCTACTCCCTCCAGGGAGGTGGGAACAAGTAAAACAAACAAACAGAGTGAGAGAAAGTGTTTCTTTCTTTAATGACAAAGTGAGAGATAGAGAGAGAGAGATAGAGAGGCCTGGAGAAGGCAGGGCAAGGAGTTGGGCCCAGTGTGTCAGCTGTCAGCCTCCTATGTGTGTGTGGTTGAACCCTCTGGCCTGCCTGTATTCAGCCCAGCAGCCCACACAAAGGCCCAGAGGAGACACACACACAAACGGGTAAACAATACCATTGTTTACTATTTTGTTTATTATGTTGGGAGAGATTAGTTGTTATTGATTTTTTCAGAGAGCCTGGTAGAGTGGAGGCAGTGGTCGAGGTTCCCACTAGTAACCCACAACCCCCCCCCCCAGCCCCCCTCCTACGCCATTCAGGCCGTCACACCCCTGTCAGTTCCTATAACGGGGCCCTACCTGAAGTATGCAGATCAGGCCTTTGTGGTGTCCTGTCCCGGGTGGACGGCCATTCTTCTGGCCCTGGGGCTATTATGGCCTCATACTCAGCACTCCTGGGGTCATAGCCTTTCAACCTCAGGGGCTCGACTTCTGCCACCGCTGCCTGACAAATCACCCAGCGCAAAACAAAGGAGCGGCAGGGCCTTAGCGTGAGAGAGCAGTCCAAATGGCCTCGCGTTGCGCCGTTACGGCCCGCGCTGCTATCCCAGCCCCGCTGAATGTGGACAAAGGGGAGGAAAGAAGATGAGGGAAGGAGGGAAAAAAAGAGGGAGGTGCAAGAGAAGAAGAGAGAGAGAGAGAGAGAGGAGAGAGAGAGAGAGAGAGAGAGAGAGAGAAAGGGGGGAGGGAAGGGGGAAAAACAGACATTTGGGCTCTTTCATTTGGGGGGACTATGATAAATGGCTGGCCTTTTGCTGGGCTATGCTCCCCCAGTGCTCTCTCTGAGCCTCCCTTGACAAGAGAGCCTTTGAGGGCGAGCGGACCTCACAAACATCGCTCTTTGTCCCAGACTGGCCCGAGCCAAGACCTGACCGCTCTGACTTTAATCAACCACCAAAACATGTGTGTGCGTGCGTGCGTGTGTGTGTGTGTGTGTGCCTGCACGTGTGCGTGACACAGAAAGAAAGTGTGGGTGAGAAAAAGACAGAAAGAGAATCAGAGAGGTCTACTTTCCTTTACTCCTTCATAGTCATTCAGAACTTAGCCTTGGGCTGGGGTTTGGAGAACAGGGGCCAACTGGAATTTGGAGTAGTGTTCATACTCACACTTGAGGCATCTTTCAAATTGCCTGCTGCAAGAACAACGAGCCGAATTTACCCTCAAGTAGTGAGGCCATCGGCCAGCTGAACTAAAGAATTGTTATTGTGATCCACCTGCAATTTAATTGTTCGTCTCACTGTACTGTATGAGAAATATGAGTATTTTTATCTGTCTATATTTACTTCTACTACAGGGGCAATTAATAATTACACAGTATATCAGGAGCATCACGGCAAGCCTACAAAGGCAAATTATCCAGTTCAGAGCGTTACAATCGAGTTAATGGGTTGCAAAAGCTGATTAGCAAGTTTGACAAAAATGTCTGAAAAAACCCAGGGTGAATGCCTTTAGTGGCATAGAGGGAACTTTACGGTAGGTTAATTGTTTATGATGAAGCTGCACTGGAGGCGAGTGTGTACGGGGGTAGGATTACACGCCGGTTAAACTTAATGCCGAGCCAGCGGGGGAAATCGCTGGCTAGAGCTGTGCAAAGATGTTCTCCTCTCATATTCCTATCATTATGGTAGGATGCACTTTGTGGGTGTCTGCGTGTGTGTTTGCATGTGTGCCTGCGTGTGTGTCTGCGTGTGTATGTGAGAGAAAGAGAGAGAGAGAGAGAATCGGGGGAGGAGAGCGGAGGTTATGGGAGCTTTTGCCTTTGTCAGCCCTCACCCATCTCTAATCCCAGCTCTGCATTTAGTCATTTAGACTCCTTCCTCTTTCAGTGTCAGTGTCTCTGTCTGCTCAACTTCGCCTGTGGCCACACTGCAGCCAGACAGACGTGGTGCATTCACGCTCAGATCGCTACATTGGCACTGGCGACAGGTAGACAAAGTGGCTTTTTGTGTGTGTGTGTGTGTGTGTCTGTGTGTGTGTGTGTGTGTGCGTGTGTGTGTGCGCGGCGAGGGCAAACACAACACACTGTGCCATGGTGCCATAATACCCGCCCTTGCCCAGTGGCCCAGATTAAATCCAGGCTTTGATCCACCCCCTAATCGGAGATTACAGGCCCAGGGCTGAGGGTGGGTGCACTGCCTGCCAGCACCACTGAGATCCTCCCTGCTCCCCCCACTGGAAAACTGGCAATTGACATGAGCTTTAGAGCTGCCTAATACAGAGGCGGGCAGAAATAGACCCCGTAATGCCTTTCATGGTCAAGATTATATCAATGACTCTTTTTCACTGCTGCATTGGTGTCAACAGAGTAGTGACACTGACAGAGACCATTTTAGTCGAGGGGACAGAATGGTACATCTGCGTAAACAGATATTAGATGTGTTGTCGCGGTGCCAGAGGATCAAATTATGTACATTTTGTTCGATTGTAAAGTCAATTTCAGTGGCACATGTTTTGTGGTTCATTCGTTCGGGGTCAAGAGCTCCCAGTCTCAATGTGAAACAAAAGGCTGAGTCTCTGTCTACAGTGAGTTTGATTTACAGCCCATCTGCAACCGAACAAACACTCTTTGACTAGGCCAAGGCAACAACCAAAAAAATTGCACTTTAGCCCCAGTGTCGTTAGCCAATTTTCCAGTTTATATAAACAAGGCCGTGGCTGATTACACTTGGGGTCTTCCTGAAATAATAGTTTACAACAGTACGCATTAAAAATAATTAGCCCTAACCCAATAAAGTTGGGGAGCCACAAGACTGGGTTGAGTTAAAGCTAAAGCAAGCCCTCTCTCACTCTGAAGCTCACGAGCTGCTAGCGGTTTGCATGGTTAGCGTGTTCCTGGTTTAAAGAATATCTAGACTGGGTCCCAAATGATAGCTCAATTGGTAGGTCACGGTGCTTGCTAATGCCAGGATAGTGGGTTTGACTCCCGTTCCCACCCATACGTAAAATGCATGACTGTAAGTCACTTTCGATAAAAGAATCTGCTAAAATGAGGAGGTAATTGACAGGTAAAGAAGTTGAGAATGGGGAGCTATTCTTGTGACCTCATCCTGTCCTCTTTTGTAGAACTACAGACTACCGACAGGCTTTTTGTGTGCCGCAGACTATAGAGAAGAGGCAAAGGCAATGTGAAAAAGGTTTACAGAAAGATATACTACTGGTATCACGCAGGTTAATGAATAGGGCGGTGAAACTGCACGCCTGTAAGCACACACGCACGGACACACACACAGACGTATCCGTGGCCCGTGGTCAGCATTATCAGCAAGGTCACACCACCTCACCTGGTCACAGGCGTGAAATGACTCTTCCCTGTTTGTGTTGGTGATAATTACAATGGACCCACCTAGATTAAACAGCACAGGGCTCTCACCCTGCTAAACACACCCAGATACAATCAGTGACCATGACCAGCCACCCCAGCCCCTGGAGTGGAACTGACAGTCTATCAGCTTGACGGGGGAGGTGGCACTTTGTACACATATAGATTGCCTGCCGGTTGATTTTTAATTTAAGACTCAATCAACAAAACCACAGGAGGCCGTCGGAAGAAATCCTGAAATCATGGCCCTCCTATCCAGGGTTTTAAGCATGTGAAGGTGCTGGACTAGACTATACCCCATACCCCTTCCTGCTCCCCTCAATCTCATGTAACCCGGCCCCAATACTGAAAACATTCAAATTCTCATTTCCTGGCGGCTGAAGAACACCCCATCCCCTCAAATTCCCACACAAGCAAACTCACTCACACACACACACGCACATATAAATACACACACACACACACACACACACACACTGACAAACACACACGTCATCCACCTCTGGAAAACCGGGGCACATTTATCTTGCTTATTCGAAGATGCTGCCCAATTAACATTGCAGTGCTGGTTGCAGATCAATGGCTCCCTCCACCGATTGTGGCAAAGTGTGAAATGTACCATAAATCTGGTGCAGGGGAGCAGGGGTGGCAGGGCGCTCCTCTCAGGGAGGTGTGGAGGCTGGAACAGGCTCACAGTGACTGGGGGGGTAGGACCTGGTACTTATGGCTACTTCACAACCACCAAGACTAAGGCTTGTTTTTCCTGTTAATCATCAATCAATCAAATGTATTTATAAAGCCCTTCTTACATCAGCTGATATCTCAAAGTGCTGTACAGAAACCCAGCCTAAAACCCCCAAACAGCAAGCAATGCAGGTGTAGAAGCACGGTGGCTAGGAAAAACTCCCTAGAAAGGCCAGAACCTAGGAAGAAACCTAGAGAGGAACCAGGCTGTGAAGGGTGGCCAGTCCTCTTCTGGCTGTGCCGGGTGGAGATTATAACAGAACATGGCCAAGATGATAATCAATCTTGGGGTCAATTTCATTTCAATTCTGTCAGTTCAGGAAGTAAACTGAGATTGTTCTTTTGAAGAAGCATTGGGTAAAATTTAAATTGGAATTATAATTTCAGTTCACTGAAATGACTGGATTGAAGTAGAATGTGGACTCCAACCCCGCTGACCATGTGTTCTGACTAGGGGGTGACTATGTGCCCTGTAAGGACAGTCTATAACTAAGTGACTGTAAGGTCCAATTTGTAAGTCGCTCTGGATAAGAGCGTCTGCTAAATGACGTAAATGTAAAATGTAAATGTCATATCTGTGCAAAGCATAGTTCTGAGATATTGAGTATCAAAGTTTTCACATCCCAGATATCAGAACAGTTTTGTAGTGAATCCTACATTCATAACCCATTAAGGTCCTCACCTTAAAGGTACCTAAAGTGCAGAGTATCAAAATCCTGAGACATTTGTAAATCTGTTTTCTTAGAGTGGTGCAATCGCAGATAGAACCTTATAGTTCTGAAATGTCAATCTGGTTTCAGCCATGTCGTCCTACAGTAGCTGGCACAGAATGTTATAATTATTTAAAGGTCAATAAAAAAAATAAAAAAGTATAGTATGATTAAATAAAGATAATACCCTTCATTATTTCTAATCACATCATCAAACATGTCAATTCATGTTCATCACACATTTGTTAAAGTGATAGTTCACTAAAACGACAAATACACTATATCCTATGGAACTAGCAACATTACTAAAGCTTACTTCTGGATAAGTAAACTGATATATTTTTCTGGTCTCTGACACCAAAAGTCAGTAAACCGCTCGCTAGTTATCAATAAAATGTGTTAAGTTTGTCATCTTTGTGAAATAACCCTACCATGGAGATGTTTTGTGTTGCTATAGAACGAGACAAAAACAACAACGCGTCTCTAATAGGCCTTTAAAAAAAGCTCTGATGCCCCTGTACTTGTATTTGTCTTTTATTTATTTTTATCATAAAGACCTTTTAAGTTATGGCCATTCTTCTAAAAAGTGGTGAAAAATATAAGTAATTACAAAAGAGGACCAGAACCAAGGACTTGGGATCTCAGAACTGTTTTGTGATGCCTTCCTCTTTCATGACTCAATAAGTACATCACCTTACATACAGTTATTTTTGATTGACAACTCAGCATTGTGTGATTGGATTATCAGATAGAACCTTATCGTCCCAATGTCTCGACTAGTGCCCAGAGTTTTTCCCAGTCAGGTTACTAGGCAGGGAAGAACTAAAGCCCCAAGGCCTGAGCCTAGGATCACAGTCTGTTGTACCAACCAGTGCATGAAGACCTATGGGTCCTGGCTGTGGCAAACAAACACTTCTCAGGTAAACGGTGCAGATCAGCCCAGGTCAGAGGGTCATCGCTCTCCTATTTGCTTACTGATAAGATAATCATTCGTTTGAGATTATCTGGAGGGAGGTGGAGGGTCTGGGCTCTTTTTAGGTTACAGTTCACAAAGGGTCAATTTATGGTCAACTGGAGGGGAAAGGGCATGTTCTAGGGAAGGTCAAATCTTTGGTTCACAGTAGATCTGGTTTTGCTGTCAGTTTGTTGTTGTATCGTATAAATGGTATTGCATCGTGTTATTTTCTGCAGATAAAAAGATTCCTAATCTTGGCCTATATACACAGTGCATGGCAGCAGGCGGCCTAGTGGTTAAAAGAGAATTGTGGCAGTAATTGAAAGGTCATGTTGATGTGCCCTTGAGCAAGGCACTTAACCCCAATCGCTCCTGTAAGTTGCTCTGGATAAGAGTGTCTGCTGAAATGACAAAAATATCTAGAATTAAGTAAAAGTACTGTACATGTGAAAACAACCATTGCTGTCCTTTACGTACCGTGCCTGTTAGCGTGTGCATTTCTATGTGTGTTACTGCGTGTGTGTGCGCGCTCGTCTGCACCTCCTCGTGGGAATGTTAGTGGACGCACCCTCTTCAGATTGACACGGCAGCTGTTCAACCCTGACCAGAATGATCCTGTGCCTTTCTGAAACACGGGGGAAAGATCATTGTCTAATAACCAGGATATCTCCACTAACTAAGCAGTGAAAATAGGGCTGAGGTCAAAACCCCCTCCCTTTGTCAACTCCTCTAAGCATGCTATCACGGACACTTTGGGCTGTGCGCCCCCAAATGGCACCCTCTTCCCTATATAGGGCACGAGTTTTTGACCAGATTTTGTAGGCTCTGATCAAAAGAAGTGCACTATGTGGGGAATAGCGTATCATTTGGAGTGCAGGCCCATGTAATAGGACTCTGCCAGCCCGTTCCTAAGGACCCTTGGTGGTGTGAAGGTTGCCTGTAATGTGGATAGCTAGCACCTCATCCTAAGCCATTACTCTAAACTTGGTTGAGGGTGGAGGTCTTTGGAGGGGGGTTGAGCTCCCCCCGCCTAGCCGGAATAAGAATTGTGTCTAAATGACTTGGCATGGAAATGATGTTGATGAAGCTTGGGGCTGTTGCTCACACTCAGGCAAGGTCAGGCATCCAGCTGTCAGCTCACGTTTGGGACTAATCGTTTATATGCCCGGGCCACTCTCCCTCCGTTCCCTTCACTCTCTCAGCATCTGCCACACACACCTCTCCCTCTCACTTTAACTCAACCACCTCTCCTTCCCCTTTCTTTATTTTCCCTCCATCTACCCTTCATTTTCTCAATACCTGCTGGTTTCCACACCTTTCTCCACTGCCTCTCTATCATCCCTCCGAAACAGTTCATGTCTACCGTGCATGTCCCCAACTGACCACTCCTGTCATCTCATTCATAACGAGGCCTGCTAACGGAGAGAAGTGTTTAGAAATAGGAGAGCTTTGACCTTGGTCTGCCATCGCTGATCTTTCACATTACAAATGACATCCCTCCAGGCTGGCAGGCTGCTCTCATTGGGACTCATAGCTGTTCACTGAGTAGCATGCTATAGTTAGCAATCGACTGTGAGATCCATCTACTATTGGGCTGCATGACGGACAGCATCAGATTATGTGTGAATGTATTTTAACTAATTGTGAGGGAAAGTGATACATGTGCAATTTACTCATTGACACACGCTCGTACGCTCATGCGTACAAACAAACGTTTTTTTGGGGGGGAAAGACGACTTCTGGAGGAGACATTAAGATAGATATTCCTTTATGGTCCATCTGAACCACTCTCCCCCACAAACTATTAACACTGACCCCTAACTCCCCCTTCCTCCCTCCTCCCATCTCCATCCCTGCCCTTACAATAGACCACCACCACCATTGCCACAACCACTGACTGCCCTTTCTCCTGCCCCGTCTGCCCTGGCCCAAGCCACGTAAAAATGTGGCAGGTTGCAGAGTTCAAGTCCTCCGAAATGTGAATCGAAACAGCTGCCTCTAATCACTTGCACAAGCCGGGCTTAAGGGCCTCTCCATTTCACCCCTCATCTGCCTGGAATTTTGAATTTCCTGAGCAGAGATCAAATGGCACCCGTAGTCACTGAGGCCTTTGATATACGGACACCCATCTCGCCGGCCCTTCTTCATTGGGATTTACGCTTGACAACACACTCAGTGTCACCTCCACTCCCAATGCAGGACCCCTGGAAACATTGGGCCCCTTTGACGGCATGCCCAGAAGTTATTTATTAAATTTGTTGTGCCACGATATTGTTTCGCCAGGCCACTTAGTTTTGGATTGCAATTATGTGCTTCATTTCACCTGCTGGTGTTCCTTTACCCCCAGGATCAAGGGAACCACAGTGTCTTTAATTACTTCATAACAAGGGTCATGCCTTTAAGGGCCATGCCATAGTACCATACTCACAGCAATGGCCGCTCTGCTCTCCTACCTCTCCTGCCGTCATCACAATACACATCTCCCAACGGATCAAACACGTTAACAACCTCCTTCCTCATGAAGCCCATGTGACACATGTCAATAAGGACAGGACATGCGTTTCAGGACAGTAAATAAAAGTCGGAGATTGGGAATTGCAGAATTCCTCGCTTGTTAGCCTCATATGGAGGGCATTAGCTGCGTGGGCTGATTGACAGCTGCTCCTGTGATTAGCCGGAGGGAGAGGGAGTGGGAGATCGGACTCTATTAGATCCCAGGTAATAAGGAGAGGCTGTCCACAGCAGGCAATGAGATGCTATCTGGACTGGCTGTGGCCTGTGGATTAGCGGATGTGAGTGGGTCAGGCCTCTCCTCTTTTCTCCTCTGTGTGGGGAACTCAGCTCCTGCCTGTCTGCTGGCTATGAGGGATCACTGACAGATAGGATACCTCACACAAGTGTATGGAGTGTGCGTGTACCCACAAACGCACAGGCACGCTCACACACAGACACAGAAACGCGCACACGCGCCTGCTTACACAAACACACACAACACACACCTTTTTTCCTTATTTTGGTTTCTTGTTCTGAAATAACAATGGGAATACAACTGAAACATTTGGAACTTGATTCCTTCTCCCTTGTGTCTGACTCGGTTAACGTTAGTCTGCTACGTGCGCAGAGTTCCTACGTTGTTGGATGTAAGTGTCGGGCTGTGGATTCTGTGGTGATTTAAAGCTATTGCGTCACATTGAACGAGAGATGAAGGTCGTTCTCAAAGCCTGGGGCTTGTCATTACGTTAGACATTAGCTGACCTCTTCAGACTATATTCTCACTTGGATTTACCAAAAAGGTGTCCGTCTGACCGAACATCTATTTACTCTGTGTAGGCGAGCACAAATAAGCTATGAACCGAGAACTAGCGTCACTAAAGGAAAGGGTTTTCCCAATGTTGAAAACATTTCCCATTTAATGCTCTATCATGGTTCATGGGAGCCAAAGGGTGAGAAGCAAGGCATGAAAATTGCCTTCCACACTGCCTTGACGAGGCTGCTGGTGAGAAGCAACGGATGAAAATTGCCTTCCACAGTGCCTTGACGAGGCTGCTGATTTAAGGCCTTTGTTGTCATTAAAATAATTCATTACCAATGAACTTTTGCCTAAACAATGAATCAGATGGCCTTTCTGTTTTCTTCTAAAGGAGCTGAAGAGGTGCGGAGTCGAGTGGGAGAATGAATCTTTGTGCGTGTTTTATTTTCTTCAGCTCTAAAGCTAAATTACTTCATGCCTGAAACCACAGGGGAGATTGGAGGGCCGCTGGACTACCAGAATTTATTTTCCGAGGTGGATTGTGTTGCTGTGTGTATGTTTGGGGAGGGAGGGAGGGACGGGACTGAGAAAAGAGGGAAATTGATGCCATGTTATGCAGTTTTTTTTGCACTTGGGTTCCTCTCAACCTGCAATTAAATAAATCACAGCAATAACAGAGCCTTTGCATTCACCCACCACTGCTGGAAGTGCAACTGACCACTTTTTGACCTCTTTGTGTGGGACACCCCCTGACCTCCACTCGTAGGTTCAAACAGTCAATTGCAGGTCACTAGCAGAGCAAGGGGTGTTTAGGCTGTGTGTGTGTGTGTGGGGGGGGGGGGGGGGGGGGGGGGGGTGGCGGGGGACAGTGGCACGTTGATCCTCATCTAATGGATGCTTAGAATAAATGACCTACAAACTAGCCCTTGCCATCCCTTGGTATTTTCTCATTCTCCATGTCCCCACTAGCACCCCCTCTCCCAAAAATTATTTCCAACATGAGCCAACTGCACATGCCAGCTGATGAGGATGAGGTTACACACGCTCCCACCATAACCCCCCCCATCCCAAACCCAGCTGCGCTCTCTCTCTCTCTCGCTCTCCCTCTCACCATCTAGCTCTCTCTTTCTCTCTCTCGCTTTCTCTCTCTCTCGCTCTCTCTCCCTCTCGCAATCGCTCTCTCTCTGTCTCTCTCTCTTTCTCCTCTCTGTCTCTCTCTCGCTGTTCATCCCCCCCTCTCCTGTCCCAGTCACCAGGTTGGCCATCTATCTGTCTAATGAGCACCATAGACAGGTTTAAACAGTTGTCAAACATTCCTCCATGGGCCATTACTTGCACTCTGCTCTGGATGTGGGGTAAACAACACACCCAAATGCAGTAAACTGCTGCAAAGACATAGTAGAGGGAGAGAGAGAGGGAGATATAGAGAAATCAGTGAGTTGTGTGTGTGAGAGCAAGAGAAAGAGAGGGGGGATGGTAATGGAGAATGAGAATGGGAAAGATGAAGAGAACGGCATAAGGGATGAAGAAAGACAGAAGGAGAGCGATAAATTAAAAAGAAGAGAGTCATAACAACTGTGAGAGGTATCCATTCGGATTTTTCCCTGCTTTGTCTTAAGGCCTCTGTTAATAACCTTGGTCAAAGGCTAGATTTATAGCACTGGAGGCCCTGGATCCCTTGGTGAATGTTAGGCACGCCCCTGGTCCTTCTGTCATTCCGTCCCCTCCCCTGACTAATGCTGCATTCATAACCAAGTGGGAAGTGGGACTTTACCACATACGACTGGGAAAAATCCACTTGAACGGCCCTCTAACTGGTAATTGCTGGTGGGAAACTCATCTATCATCCTGTGCTCTCACTTCTCCCACATGCTGACCTCTGATAACACCTACTAAGGAGATTATCTCGATAACAGCATTTTCAGCAGTTAAAATGCAACAACAAAACATTATTTATAAAAAACATCTATTAATATGGTTTTTGAACACTATAATGTTACCAAGCACGACACGTAGCTTGTTGGCCATTAGCCAATCAGCGTTTCTCAACAAGTTCAAAGCAAGTAAATGTATCCAACTGGTATTTACGACTTCACAACTGGTAAATTCCCACCTCCCTCTTCCTTACAAACACAAAAAAAGTCTAACCCAGTCTCCACCAACCCTAACACACGTCCCTGGTTCAAACAGTCATGTGGGTCTGTGTCCACACAAGCAAACGTCCTGGTCCATCAGTAACACCTTCTCTGACCCCCTAGCTTCACCATACCACCTACACTTAGGACAGATATTAGGTAGCTGGCCTGATTAACCAAACAAGAAATACACCACATACGTTTGGTGAATATGCGTACGCATGTGTGAGCGGCCTGTTACAGGGGGCAGGGAGGTTACAATAACACAAGGGGGGATGGGGGGGGGGGGTATTTGTGCTTCCAATGAGTGGTGGAGATGTGTCAGAGCTGGTTCTATCTCTACAGATGGCCTAGCACCGGGAACTCTCGCTCTCTCTCTCTCTCTTTCTCTCTCCCAGATTTTTACTGCTTGTTTGTTTAGTGGAGTTCAGGGAGCATGTGTTTTAGATATGGGAACAGCATCCAGTCTCGCTCACGTCAGGATCCCTCTCACACAATACACGTCCCCACCACTCCACTCCCCGGCCCTGCACACTGATAAAGGGAAGCTTTGGTTCGGCTGGCACCCAGCCCAACTCGACTAGGTAAACCAAACGACTGTGCTTGCATACTCCCTTAAAATAACTTTGCTTGAAAAATTGTAAAAAAACGGCAATAGTACTGCTTGTCCATCTTGAGACACCGTAGCTAGTATACACTTCCTCAGAATAATCAGAATGAGTCTAAGATAAGGCAACAAATCTGTCGTTGGTTTTTAGTTCTTTTTTTTTTCTCATGAAAATGAGTCATCTATCATTGCAAGACAGCAAACACTTCATTGAAGAATCCCTACTGTTGACCAATAACGGCTACCGAAATTCGGCTTGCCTCAAGACATGTTTTTGTGTGCACGAACAGATGAAAAACCCCTTGCCGAAAGACCAAAACAACCAAAAAAAACAACACAAAATGTTGTCAGAATATATGCACAAACTGTTACTAACTGTTTTGGATGGAAAGCATGCGGACACCACAAATGTCCACTTTCACGGGGTAGGCTACACCTTGTTTAGAACCACTGGCAAATATAGAAGGATGCTTTCTCACTTGGAAACCTTGTACATCATTCAATTGTGTCAGCAGAATATCTGATCATCTCCACCATCAACTTGTATAGTTCAGTTAACCTGTTTTGATAAGAACCGGCCTCACAAAACTAAATCATTTTGAAATATTGAGTTAATACCTTGAAATGATTCTTAAGGTTATGTCAGACAGAAATGGCCCATTCACTCACCTCCAAAATTGTCCACAATTGCCACCGGTTGCACCCGTTGGCCTGGGTGTAGTGGCTGAGGGGAGGGAGGCCTTGCTTTAATTTGGCCCATTGCACTACAGTAATAGTCTCCTCTGGCTCACTGGACTCTCACTCAGACCTGCTAGTGGAACTTTAACAGCCGTGGCAGTCATTTACAGCCCCGGGCTGGCCGAGGCACTGGGAATCCCTCTCTGCCTCCAGTTCAACAGACCAGACGTTTACCCTCAATGAGGGAGCAAGGCACAGCACAACACTCGCTAATTTGTTTATTGCTCTCATTCAGTTCAGTTCACCTCCCACTCTCGCCCCTCCACTTATCTCTCTCTCTCTCTCTCTCTCTCTCTCTCTCTCTCTCTCTCTCTCTCTCTCTCTCTCTCTCTCTCTCATTGATACCTGGTTAAACCTGAAAGGAACTAGAAGTGCTGAAGAGAGTGTGAGTGTGTGTGTATAGAGGAGGGCTCCTCATGCATATCCAGACTGGTGAAGTAAACCTCAGTTGACCTTGGCACCCACCGCTCCCAAAACGATAAACAGAGTAAGAGTACGGCTTGTTCTGCCCTTCATGAGGGGACTCAGAGACCAAACAGTTCAGCTGCACAGTCCCAGAGGTCAAAGCAAACACTCGCTGTGTGTGTGTGTTTGTGTGCATGCGTGCGTATGGGTGTGTGTGTACAGTGCGTGGGTTAAGTGTCTGATGAAACTCTGTTTTTTAGATTTTTCTTTTAAGCCTATCCCAGTCCTTAACTCTTAAATCAACCATTCTGAGTTAATGCCTAACCTTAAGATTTTGGAGTCAATACCTAAACTTAACCTTCACCTTAAAAACTTGGAGTTCATGCGTAAATTTGATGTTAGCAACAACTTAAAAATGTTATTTTTGAGAAACATGGACGAACGTCTAATTCCTGAAGTGAGACTGTGAGAGCTAGTTGGGCGAGGTAGAGGGGCGGTGGTGGTACAACACAGAGTGTGGCTGTCCTGGCAGGTCTCTTGCTCAAATTCCAATGATACAACTTTAATCAGACCTAATCTGCTTATCGACCTCCCAGGACGCTGTTCGGCCTTAAGTGTTTAACGGAATGCATGGACCCGTAAGATGCTGCCACTCGAAAGCATAAGGTAGGCTGCAGAGGGTGTTACCCTTAATCTGATTAATTAAAATAAACTATATGGATAGAGAAAGATCTCTCGTTATTTCTCCCTCAATTCAATTCTCTCTCTCTCTCTCTCTCTCTCTCTCTCTCTCTCCCTCTCTCTCTCTCTCTCTCTCTCTCTCTCATTATATCTCTCTCTCTCTGTCGTTATCTCTCCTCTCTCTGTCGTTATCTCTCTCTCTCTCTCTCTCTGTCATTATCTCTCTCCTCTCTCTCTCTCCTCTCTCTCCTCTCTCTCTCTCTCTCTCTCTCTCTCTCTCCTCTCTCCTCTCTCTCTCTCTCTCTCTCTCGTGACACATTCCTCAACACATTCTGGCACACACAAAAGGGAGAGATGTCGTTGAATGGGCTGCCTGACTAACCTTGCTGCTCTAATGTTGATGCCCTCTCTTCCTGATTTTGAATGAGTTAATAGACCAATAAGAAAAGAGAGTTCCAAACCTATCTGCCTATAAAATCTAATTTTCTATTTTGCCCTCCCCACTCAGACCACTCCCAGACAGTCCTAGCAATTCTTGCTTTGAATATTTCCCTTTCTAAGAATCTATTTTTGTAAATGTGTTGACCATTTTAATTGAATACAATCACAGTAACGTATTTACTGGTTACTACAGTATAAAGGATTTGATATTGAGATAAAAATGTCTGTATTGGACCTTTAAGTGTTTCTTTTTCCCCTTGTTTCTTTCACCTCCAGCTCACCGCCATACCTTCATAATTGTATCTTTGTTCATCCATTTAATCTGTGTTTCTGGGAGGAAATACACATGGAGGAGTATTCGGTCATACGTTCACCACCTTTAATTGCCCCTAGTGAGTACAATGGAAAAATAGGCCAATTTCTTTATTTCTTTCCAATGCCGTTGTTTGCTCCAATTAACTCGAAAGATGAATGCAATAATTGACACGTAATTGGGGTTAGGAGAGATAACCTTAGTTAATGGGTGGCAGAGATGGACATATCTGACAATGATAACGAATCCGTTGAAACATCTGCAGAAGGAACATTGTCTATGTCAAGACGGAGACAGAGAACTAGTTACAGTAATGCTTCATAATTACCGTGGCCTCATAGTCACCTGTGGATCTATTCATACCTATGGAACAGTCAGCGTTAAATAAGCACATTATGTTGTTCTGTTGTTTTCTTTTATTGCTGTGGTTTTACTGTAGATTTATGTTGAGTTGTTCGCTTTCTTTTAGGCTAGATGGGTTATAGCTAGCGTCCCATTTTTTAGGAGAAGAAATCCTCACGGGAGGCGACAACTGATATAACTGGCATAAATCTCCCGGTTATTGTACATGTTTGGTTATAAATGTAGGTGCTCTAGCTCCAGCACAACAGAACATTATACACCATAATTGTACCGTTATACAACTGGATATTCAACTGACTACAGACCGGAGACAGTAGGTTATAAACACACAATGACACACATGACCCACGTCTGTAGCATTATGATGGGGAGGGATGTGTGTGTTGTGTCAGTGCTTCTCTCTCTCCTATCTATCCATTGGATTTCGCTGATGACAGGATATTCGCTTCTCCATTCTACTTCCCTGTCCTTCTTCTTAGTCATTTAGCGAAGAGTTCCCCAAGCTCAGTCCTGGGTGCACGTTTTGGTTTTTGCCCTAGTACTACACAGCTGATTCAAATAACCAACTCGTCATCAAGCTTCGAGTATTTGAATCAGCTGCGTAGTGCTAGGGCAAAAAAACAAAACCTGGACCCAGGTGGGGACCCAGGATCAAGTTTGAGAAACCCTGATTTATCCAGAGCAACAAGGGTTAAGGGCTTTGCTCAAGGGAACATCAACAGATTTCTCACCCGGTCAACTCGGGTATTCCCCAGCAACATTTCAGTTACTGGCCCAATGCTTTTAAACGCTGCACTACCTACCCCCAAAGTTCAGAGGTTATCCTAGGAAACTGTGGTTGTTACCTCTTCAGCTCAGGGGGGATCAGATTACTAACCACGATGTAAGAGGATACCGACCACAGCTCTGGTCACCTGGGGTGATCAGGAAGAGGACAAGTCAATGACTGGCCCTTTGCATGGCTAAGAGCTTGGCATTTGCAATGCTAGGATAGTCAGTTCGATTCCCGGGACCAACTGTACCTAAAACATTTATGCGCACATGACTGTAAGTTGCTTTGGATAAAAGAGTCTGCTAAATGGCATATATTACAGTATTTGTATTTCTATGGTTACTTGTTATGTTTTTAATGTACTTATAAATCTAGTAGATAAGATATGTGCACGTACACGTGCATACGCATGCTGACACACACCTCTTCCCTAGGTTTCTTTCCAAAAGCAGAAAACTGTAATTGCACTCAGTCTAGGCTGTTGTCCTTGGTAATCTCAGTGCTGTGTCCAGTCTAATCAATCCCCTCTTTATTGGGCTGTGATGCTCCATCTCCGTGCAGCCTCTCTGAGGACTCCCCCTCTGCTCTGATGAGGCCCTCCACATGTTCAATACAGCGATCAATACGGAGGCCACAACCCTGACACACACTCTTCCGCTGACTAAACGAGCAGGGATTAAGAGAGAGCCTGGTATGGCCGTGCTTGTCTGTAAGAGCATTGCATTCTTAAAAAGCCTGTAAATAAATCGTGCCGGGATCTCCCCTGAGTGGCTTTGGCCCTGGTACAGGGTTCACGACCCCAGTCTGAGTGTCACAGTGAAAGGTCTTGTGAGGGCAGACAGTGATCCTGCTCTGTCTGCTGGGTGACCTGGCCTTCTTGCCCACAGATTAAGTCCTAAAGCGTTTAAACATAGGCACGGGGGGGTGGGGGGGATTAGCGGAGATACGCCGACCTAGCAGCTGGTTGGCCACTTGCACATTCCTCTCATCAACCCAGCCAGTATTAATAGAAACCTGTATTCACCCAGTGTTCTCTCCCCAAATGGATGATCTCACTGACCCTACGGTCATCAAGAGTGGGGGTGGAGGAGGAGGATTGGGTAAGGACAGCTAGGGACATAGGTGACAGCCAAAGTCTGAAGGGCCACAAAGGTACTTACCGAGCCCACAGTGTGATCCTTATCTTTTTTTGTTTGCTTGTTATTGTCGTTGTTGTTGTTGTCCTATCATGAAGCTCTATTCAGACTGTCCTGAGATCATGAAGCTCAACTCCATTTTGTAGTTTCATATTCTTCTCATGGATTCACGGATTCATTCATTAACGGATGCATTATTTCATTCATTCACGCTCTCAGGTTGGAGTGACCCTTTGTGGTCCCAGGCTGTGTGTCCTTATGGAGGTCAAGTCGAGTCCAGTCCAGTCCAGTCCAGCTGGCCTTTCTGTGCACCAGACATCCAGGCTGCCAGAGGTCAGGGGTCACCTCATGTCAAAACTAGCCTTTATCTCTGATTGCAGGTTATCTGTCCCCTGGCCCTTAGCCCTTGTTGTGGTTGGTTTGGCTGGCCACCTGTGGAGTAAGAGCAGGGGGATTAGTGTTCCTACTTTGTGCCTGCTCTTCCTCCTCCAACTCTTGAATCCCTTTCACTTACAACTGATTGGTGTTGTCTCTGACCACTCTCCCAGATATTGTATTGTTATTTTTTTTTTATGTAACCTTTATTTAACTAGGCAAGTCGGTTAAGAACAAATTCTTATTTACAATGACGACGCTGGGCCAATTGTGCTCTGCCCTGTGGGATGCATGGGATGCAGTGCCTTAGACCGCCGCGCCACTCGGGAGTCAACTTGATGAGAGATTACTGAAACTATAGAGTCTATAATAGGCTACATGAAAATGTTTTGGATTAAATGTAACGTGCAAAATGTAATAGCACTCTCCTGCACAGTCACTTCTACCATTTGATAAATTGCATTGGCCCTCATACAGTGTATTCCTATGAGAGTCCCCCTGTAGAGTTAGGGTCGACTCTGTCGGAGGGAGAGGGTTGTGGCAAGCGCTGGTTCGATTTTCTCACCTTTACCTCTTGTTTGGCTGCTGTGAAACAGTTGACCGGACACTGGCTCTAGCTGGTGTTTTCTTTCCCAGGGTTCATCTCTCAGTCAGCCGAGGGATTCCTCACACCTTGTTACACTCATGAATAAACAGGAGAAAGATAACAATATGAGGAGGGAAAGGGAGGTTTTCTAGCCTAAACCCCAACCAATGTGCCTCCTCCTTGCCTCAGCCCATGGCTCATGTTCTAGAGGGGCCCACTGACTTCTGAGTGGCCTTGTTGGCTGATACCGAGCGGGGGTCTGGGCCTCTCTGCTCTGCTTATCACAGGTCGGTGTTCTGCAAGGACACACACACACACACAGCCACAGGACACTGCTTAGCATAACGCTACAGCGCTATGCCAGAGATCCCTGCCGCAGGGGGTCCACTGCAACACACGTAAACAAACTCTCTCTCTCTAACACAAACACACACACTCTCCCACACGGCTCTTGTCACCTCCCGTGTCTGGCCAGGGTCAGCTGTCCAGGCCTGTGCCTCCTGATGTAGAGTGTGTGACCCAACACAACCACCTCTGGCTCTCCAGAGAGGTAAACAAGAGGCAAGGACATAGAGTCCCAGAAAACGCCTCAGAAAACGCCATGCACACACACACACACACACACACACAGGTACGCACACACAGGCACGCACACACACACACACAAACACATCTACATTGGGGACTGCAATAACTGCAAATTGAATATGTCTGGAAGGTAGATCTGTGAAGACTTGGCGGGAGGGAACGTTCACAGGAGAAATAGCTGTAAATGTCCAAGCTGCAACACGGAGGCAAAATGCAGAATGGAATTGTAGCCCAGCAATAAGAGGAGTATAACATCAAAGAACAGATACCTGTGAAGGACACTTTTTTTTTTCGGGCTCTTTGCTGTGTTTGATCGTTTGATTTTTACTGTGAGCTATTTGACATTTGGGATATTAGGATGTAGAAGAGAAAGAATTCAGCTATGGAGAGGTTAGCTCACAATCACAGTGGTGGAGTTTGGGCCTTGTGTGACATGGCTAGGATTTAGGGCCTCTCTGGGGCACTCCTCCAGAGTGCTTAAATGCTTCCATGTTGCCTTTGTTTTCCCATCGCCCTGGCTGGATTCCCCCTCATTATTCCTCCCGTTCGGGCCGGCGGAGGGGTGCTGCCCTGGTAGTTGAAAGGTTAAACAAAGCGCAGCGACTGTCAGCCTGAGTGAAACCAACTGGCGCACGGCTATCAGAAGATAATCAGCACTAATAGGTACATAATGGCTAACAGTGGGGCTGCGCTCTCGCAGATGCATCATCAGGCGACGAAACGCAGACAGCGTGACCTCGCAATCCCACCACAGCTCTCACCTCTTTAGACCTATCAGGCAGAGCGAGCGAGACACCAGGAATGTACTGGTACCCCTCCTTCTCCTCGGGATTACCCCGAACGGGGTCCACTTGATTGGGCCGCGCTACTTTGCTGCTGAGTTCAACCCAGTCCCTCCTTTAGCTTCGACAGAGAGTATCAATTAATGGCTTGGAAAGTCAACTTGTATTTGAACGGGGGGTTCCGCTGTTACAGAGTTGAACAACTGAAGCATTCTTTGGAATCAGAGGCTCCGAGACGCTCTGCGCAGATGTCGTGATGTTCTCAACCACCACTGACAGCTTGAGCACCGTGAATTATATTTCCCTGCGTATGTTTTCTGTTTTCTTATTAAGAACAGCAATCACAAAGTAGATGACAAAGAGTCAAGACACAAAGAAAGCAAAGAGCAGACAGCATTGTTCATTAATGATGTAAACCGCTGCTGTCAAACAGCCTACATAAGAACAATGTCCTGACCCTTTACATGGTAATGTACTATTGTCTCTGAGAGTCTATGAGATCTGGTGGGGCTACATTTCTCCTGTCTACCGCCCCAACAGGCCAACAAAATAAACAAACTTTATTCAAGTAAAGCCGGGTGGGTCGATCCAATGTACACCTCGAGCGCATCAAAGCGGCTCTTTGCCACGATACTGTTGACACATCCAACAAAGAGTTAACACTCTAAAGTGGTGCAATTGAGCAGAAAGGGTCACGGGGTCACGTGTTAAACGAATGTACACATGCACATTTTCGGCCATCTGCGAAGCATCCAGCCGACACGTCCTCTGACAGCACTTGGCCGCTCTCGCTCGAACTCTCCACGGTCATTCTCTGTAAATAAAGATTGCTTTTGTTGAGGCCATCGTGTCAGAGCCACCGGCTCCAGGGGCCAGGCCATGGAGAGAGGGTGCAGGTAGGGTAGAGGGGGGAATAGAGGGTCCAGGGAGGTAGGGGGTAAGGGAGGTAGGAATGGAGAGATTGGGGTCGGGGTAATTGCACCTCGATGGAGGTTGCGTTTGATCTCTGAGGTGTCCGGACCTATTTACAGAGTGAATATGCCACGCTAAGGAATGCTGCAGCTACGTAGTTGATCTAGAGTTCAGAGAGAGAGGGAGAGATAAAGCAATGTGGCAGAAACCGACAGTGTGTGAGAGAGATGTGTGCTCACTGCCCTTAGAGAGAGGTCGAGACTGCGAGAACTACACAGACTTACGGGCAGTTTTCGTTCCCAGAATTGAAAACAAATACAACAATTTTGAAACCAACAACAGAAAAGGAGAAAATCTAGTATCTATTGGGATAAAACCCCCTTTGTGCCATATTAGCTGCAAAATATGTAGCTTCCTGCCACACCTGTAGGAACAGCCAGTGGAACAACCAAACTGAGCAATAACATTGCTACCTGTGTCTTTCAAATGTTTTCATTATTGCTTACTGTAGTGTCCTGTTAATTGTTGCAAGTCATTGAGTAGTATTATTTTTCCTATTATTATCTATCTGGGTCAACATTGATTTCAAATAAAATCAAAGCAAATCCAATTTTGTTGGTCACATACACATGGTTAGCAGATGTGAATGTGGGTGTAGCGAAATGCTTGTGCTTCTAGTTCCGACCATGCAGTAATATCTAACAAGTAATCTAACAATTCCACAACAACTACCTAACACACACAAATCTAAGTAAAGGGATGGAATAAAAACATGTAAATATATGAATGAGCGATGACTGAGCGGCATAGGCAAGATGCAATAGATGGTATAGAATACAGTATATACATATGAGATGAATAATGCAAAATATGTAAACATTATTAAAGTGGCATTATTAAAGTGACTAGTGATATATTTACTAAAGTGGCCAATGATTTTGAGTCTGAATGTAGGCAGCAGCCTCTCTGTGTTTAGTGATGGCTGTTTAACAGTCTGATGGCCTTGAGATAGAAGCTTTTTCAGTCTCTCGGTCCCAGCTTTGATGCACTTGTATTGACCTCACTTGTATTGACCTTGTATTGACCGCGGGGTGAACAGGCAGTGGCTCGGGTGGTTGTTGTCCTTGATGATCTTTTTGGCCTTCCTGTGACATCGGGTGCTGTAGGTGTCCTGGAGGGCAGGTAGTTTGACCCCGGTGATGTATTGTGCAGACCCACCACCCTCTGCAGAGCCTTGCGGTTGCGGGCGGTGCAGTTGCCATACCAGGCGGTGATGCAGCCCGACAGGATGCTCTCAATTGTGCATCTGTCAAAATTTGATGTGTTGATATGTTTGCTTTGGCAATGTATGTGGCAACACTTTCCATGCCAATAAAGCCATTTGAATTTGAATTTGAGAGATAAGGGCAGAAACAGAGAGAGAGAGAGAGAGAGAGTGAGAGAGTGAGAGAGTGAGAGAGAGAGAGAGAGAGAGAGAGAGAGAGAGAGAGAGAGAGAGAGAGAGAGAGAGAGAGAGCAGCCGGGCCGCCCCCTCGTATTTAACTAATCATCTCTCACTGTGTATGTGAGGCTGTGTGTGCATGCGCATGTGTGTGCACATTTGCATGTGTGTATGTGAGAGTGTGTGTGTGTTCATGTGTGTGTGTGCCAGTGCGAGGCCAGTCTAGGCCATGGTGCATTGCAGTAGCCCCTGATAGAGCTAAACTGCTGGAGAGCACACAGGCCCGGCACCGAGCAGCAGGCTCTTTGAACTCTAGACTTCAGCAGAGCTTGAACTGGGTTAATCGCTATAAATATTTAACACGCTGCAAAAGTTCTAGCGCTGAACTATATGAAAGGCCAGAACAGCATCCAGTAGTGTCATCTCTGTCTCCCTTATTTACTGTGGCAATAGTTGGAGAATGTTCTCTCAGAAAATTGTCTTTAAACATTGTATTTTACCTAATTTGACGATATAACTATTAGTATTTGTATTGGCAATTTAGACCAAAACAAATCCAACTGCTCAGATTCAATTAATGGTTCTGATTACTTGGATGCAAAGTTGCTTTTTAAATTCTTTCAACATTTTTGTAATTTACAGTTAAGTGCCTTGACCAATTTTTCCACCTAGTCAGCTCAGGGATTCAAACCAGTGACCTTTCGGTTACTGGCCAATGCTCTTAACCGCTAAGCTACCTTTCCCGCTTCTTTGGGTGAGTTTTCTCATGCCATGCAACAGCCTATTTTTGAGTACTGTGCCATCTGCACGCAAGTAAATTGAGAAACTCTTGTGGACGAAATGTTCTACTCTACCAATGAATCTGAATCACGGGTGTTATCAGCGTAATCGATAGTCGTGTCTCTCGGTTTCAAACCTCCCTTGTGCTCGCTAGCACAGCTTAGAATATGGCTAGCAGAGAGACGGTACGGTAATAGAAACTAGGCTAACGTTGTTGATGAAGTGCTCTAAGTATCCCTAGGAAACACAAGTTGATGGGTGGGGGCATAACGATTTATAGCTGGTAAACAATGAGCAGAGAGAGGGTTGTTTGATGATCAACAGTCTGATGAAGAGTGCTTGGTTACGAAACAAGCCGGCGGGTCGCCAGGGGGTTGCTGCTGCTCGCTGCTGCCATCCCTGTCACTTCATAAGGTGGATTATTTCATCACAGTTCAAACCTAAATTGCCTTTGCCACTGCACCTCTCTCGCTCTCTCGCTCTCTCTCTCTCTCTCTCTCGCTCTCTCTCTCGCTCTCTCTCTCTGTTGCTCTTTATCCCCTTGCTCCCAGCACCGGGACCTCAAAGAGCATGGTTAAATACCGGGGCCAATGTGTCGCTCTTCAAAGAGACTCAGGTAGTAGCTGGGCTGGCTAGGGGCCAGGTCCTGATGAAGAGTTACTGTGCTGCGATGGCTACACTTCATGTGGACCTCACTGGAGCCATATTAAGAGGCCCCACCTGGACTCAAAGCTTCCCACAAGGCCACTGAAATATGGGCCCTAAGTCCCACCCCGGCCCCACCGAAAAACCCACTAATACCACACTGGGACCCCTTTTTATTTCACTTCATAAATCAAGACAGCGGGATATAGAAGTTAATTTGCCGTAGAAGTGCTTGTATTAGCTTTTGCTCGCTGTAAAGTTCCTGCCCTTCTCCCTCTGTGAACCTCAGCGAAAACAACCGAAACCGAGTGCACGTTTAAATGGTCAGAATTAGCTGTGATTACTTAAGATTTATAAAATGAGCGGTTGTTTGTTGCTCCAAGTCCTAACCGAAGAAATATGAAAGCACAGCTGAAAGGGGGAACTTTGTGGAAGACAAAAGCTGGAAGCAATTTGTGTGGCTACCAAATTAAAGTTATTCACCACCAAGGGTAATTTAATTACCATTCTTTAAATGTTTGAATGACTTTGACCTCTGGAGCACTTGGGGGTCATGCAGGTGCACTTACTTAAGCTAATTCAGAATTTGTAACATGAAACAAGGGCCCAAATCAAACAGCCATCTCCTTGGAATATCTTGTTACCCTGAACCAGCTCTTTGTGTTTGGATGGGAAATTCAATTAATATTTCCACCAGGTCATTAGCGTGTTTTTTCTAAACCTTGAAATCTGTTCGAGTTCCTCATTAGCCCCTAGAGTAAACGTATCAAAGATGAGTTTGACAAGAGGGAAAAAAAGAGACAACTCTAATAGGTGGGGGAAATATAGAACGAGACGTGAACGATAGAAAGAACATGACAGTGTTTCCCAGGATGCACTTCTCCCTGCGTGGCCTGTGAATGGAAACAGGTGTGTGTCTGATTGTGCGGTGGGTCTGGGAGATCCAGGCCTATGTGGTATGTCTACTGCCTGGGTGATGTGGGTCAATGGAGCACATCTGGTACTAGTCACAACAGAGTGCACATGTCCACCACAGCCCTCCTCATCCACCCATCCCTCATCCACCCACCTCCTCTACTCCGCCAGGCCAAGCCGAGCAAGTAGAGGCAAGGCCAGGCAAACATCTGGCTTCTCTCTCTCTCGCTCTCTCTCTCTAGCTCTCTTTGCTCTCTCTCTCTCTCGTGAGGGGCATGTTTGATTGACAGGTCTGCTCCAGAATGTGCCCCGCGCCAGGTGAGTAACTCTCCCTGTCATGCCAACGCTGTGGGGCCGCCAATACATCACAGACAACTCTCTCTTTCTTTCTTTTTTCTTTTTATTTCTTTAACCTTTATTTAACTAGGCAAGTCAGTCTTTCTCTCCAAGTTATCATCCCCTCTCTTCCCCTTTCCCCCCTCTTTCCCTCCCCCTTCCCCTCCTAACATTCTCTGAAAGGCAGTAGCCCCTCAGACAGTCACATACACAATCCATGGTAGCCCGGAAAAGATCAGTACTGACCGCAGACCAGCTATGGGGGGATGAGACTGCAGGGATGATTTACTGGCAAGGGGTGTTTTACATTGCAAAACTGCATTCACACAAATACTGCTAGCATATAGGCTACTCATGCCCCCTTCTGAAACAAACTCATAAATATCCTTATCTGGACTAGATACTGTAAAACTCTTCCAGACTCTTTAAACACCGAGTGTACAAAACATTGGAAACACCTGCTCTTTCCGTGACGTAGACTGACCAGGTGAATCCGGGCGAAACCTATGATCCCTTATTGATGTCATTTGTTAAATCCACTTCCATCTGTGTCGATGAAGTGGAGGAGACAGGTTAAAGAAGGATTCATAAGCCTTGAGCCATGGATTGTGTATGTGTGCCATTCAGAGGGTGAACGGGCAAGACAAAAGATTTAAGTACCTTTGAACAGGGTATGGTAGTAGGTGCCAGGCGCACCGGTTTGAGTGTGTCAAGAACTGTAATGCTGCTGGGCTTTTCACACTCAACAGTTTCCCGAGTGTAATCAAGAATGGCCCACCACCCAAAGGACATCCAGCCAACTTGACACAACTGTGGGAAGCATTGGAGTCAACATGGGCCAGCATCCTTGTTGAAAGCTTTCGACACCTAGTAGAATCCATGCCTGGCCAATTGAGGCTGTTCTGAGGGCAAAGGGGGTGTAACTCCTATTAGGAAGGTGTTCCTAATGTTTGTACACTCAGTGTAGATTCAATATGTAACACTACAATCAACAACATTAGCCCCATTGTACTTCTGGTATTTCATGGGTCTGTGGCAGTGCTGTGTAGCCTATTCACTTGGTGATGGTCTGTTGCTGTTCAGCTCTGCTATGCTCCACCACACAGGGGGAGGCAGGCTAGGCAGGGAGTTTTGGCAGCAGCTCAAAGCACAAGTGGACTTGTTATGCTGCGGTAATGACAGACCACAAGTGTATGAGGTGCACTCTCAGTATCAAACACACACTCTCTCACTCTCTTTTTATTCTCCCTCTCCCTCTCCCTGTCTCTCATTCGCTCTCTCTTGCTCTCGCTCTCTCTCTCTCACTCACACGTACCTCACTTCACCTGTTACACCACAATGTGTCCAAGGCAACAGCAATGAAGATGATGTTTATATAAGTTTACAAATAATATAAATAATGAGACAGAGAGAGAAAAAGAGAGAGAGAGAGAAAGAGAGAGAGAGCGCAAGAGAGAGAGAGAGAGGCTCAGTATAATAAGTGAGTGTCCTCAGGTGGCCACGTGACCGCTGTGTGACCCAGGTCAGTAGCAGAGCAGCCAGTCACATTTGCGTGACTGATCGGCCATTTGTCTGTATCTGGGTGCTGGCGTGTGTGAGTAAATACTACCAAAAAAATGGACGTGCAACACAATAAGTATATAGACGAGTCAATCAGTCCATGACCTTACTTCCTCTTGGTAGCTCCTTGAGCTCTCGCTCTGTTTTCTCCGAGACACCATCCCAAGGGACTCCGGTCACGGATGATGTTGTTGTTGTAGTTTATTGTTGTTGTTGTTGTTTCCTTTCTGAAAAGCTATTAGCGCTGCTGCCTACTCAGAGCTAGGTTAGTGGACCACTTCATTCACCACTGTTGGGTTGTCTTGGCAGCCAGACAGAGAGCGTTTTAGCATGAACAAGGAAATCGCGCGCCCTCCGCGGATGCTACGCAAATTGCCCGATATGTTTTTGTGACAATTAAACATCTCTTCAGAGATTACATTTGTTTGTCTTTTTTTTTTTTTTATGGCTCTTGCCCTTGTTTTTTTTTCTCCCTCTCGTTCTCCCTCGCTCAGTGATTTGAGTCGCCCAACTCCAAATTAAAGCGCTCACTTCATCAACCGTGTTGCAGCTGAGTGCCGTTTCGTGACACAATGCCGTCTCCCTAATTAGGGCTGCAAATAAAGCTGCTAGAGCTGCAGGCTTCAGGCTAGGGTCGGACAACACAACAGTTTTGTCACCGTGTAAGGATACCATCTCTCTCTCTCTCTCTTTCTCCCTCTTCTTCCCTCTCTCCCTCTTGCTTTCCCTCGGTCCACCACTCCGCGTAGTTTGTCCCTCTTCTCTGACCTCTCGACCACGTCCAGCGGGGCTCCTGGGCCAAAATAGAATCACCACGAAAACCTGATCCCCCCCCTCCATCAGCCTCTTTCTTACCAAGCAACAGACTGAAGGTAGAAACGCTGCCTGTTATCTGAGGAAGTGCAGATTGTTGCAAAATGGAGTATTGTATGCCCTAAAAACTAGCACTAACTCTATGTTTAAACTGACACACAAATGTGAACATGTCCTGTCTGACTGCTAATACTCTCCCAATTAGAACGTTTAATCATGTTTAATCAAAGACATGCTGTATCTGTCCTTGTACAGTAACGTGTGAACGGTCCCTGACCCCAGTCGCCGCAGAAGGCATCAGACCATCAGTGTTCAGTGTACCAGCCCTCTAGCAGCTAAGCCAGTCCCCTCTCTGAAAGCATGCTCACTATTCTAGCTCTTATTGCTGGGTGAGGAAGGTCAATGGACTAATCGAGGCAGCACTGTTTCCATTGGACAGCGGGGTACGGTGTGGCGAGACCTGGATGTGAACTTTTGAACCTTTCTCATAATAACAGAATCACTACTTTGCTGTAATGCTGTTCAATGTTATATTTAAGCCTTCAGTAAGCGGGATTTATAGAATAATACCCTTGTGCAGGCTGTTTACACACAATCCTCCACACCCCAGCCACACCACCAGCGCTACCCGCTAGCCCTCCTCCCCCCACCTCCAATCACACTTTAATAGGTCTAGTTTGAGCCAATGCCAGCATAAGCGTACACTTGGTTTCTCCTTGGTTAACTTTAATGGAGCTACAAAATATGTCCCCAATTGCCGGTGTACACCTTCATGGTTTGTCCAGCGGATTTGGAAAATTGGAAGAGACGGAAGCCGAGTAAAAAAGTCCCAGTAATTGGGTGTACCCTAGTGTTCTGGGGTCACCTCATGTGTGCTGTGCCATGTCTCTCAGATCACAGGGATGGGAACAGGAGGATGAGAGGAGAAAGTGGAGAAAGGGAGCAGATAGGAGAAAGAGTGAAAACGGGGTAAAGACGGGGTGAGGGAGGGACGGTGGAAGAGAGAGATGTGTGTCATACCTAGAGGTGAGAGAGGGGAAAGAGGGATATAGAGTTACATGTGAGTGGAGAGAGAGGAGAGAGCAAATAGCAGAGAGCGTGGAGCGAAGAGGGGAATGGAAGGAGGGAGAAGGGAGAGATGACGAGAGACAGCAGAGGGCAAAGGAGGACAGGGACAGACTGAAGACAGAGGGGAGAAAAACAGACCCTGAGGGTACAGGTTGGGGGTCCCATATCAGGCTGTGGGTTAAGGGTAGGTGAAAGAGTCACACTCCCAAAGTGTGAGGTCTAATGCAGGCAAGCACAACCGCCACTTACATCCAGCCTCCCTGCCCGATCTGTATCCACAGTAGAAACTAAACACACACAATATTCAGTTGTCCTCAGGCCCCTTCTAATCAAATAGTATGGGGTTTTATTGTGTAGTATCTGGTGCTCTAATTCATTTCAGAGAAATATTTGAAATATTAGTGTGTTATTTGAAATTGTTGTCATGTTACAGACAGGGAATATATTTTGAAACTGTAGAACCTTCTGAGTTAGGGGCGAAGCTACCCTTCAGGAGAAAACCCATGGTGCTATACTGGTTTTGTGTTTTTACTAATGGGATTCCTGTATGTCTCGATTTCATCTTTACATATTTTTGCCTTCAATCCTATTGTTTCTCTCATTTATCTTTTTTGTTCCACTTTATATTGGATTTTGATGGATTAGCGAGCTATTTAACACTGGCTATATTTTTCACAAAACTTAATACAGGCCTATATTTGACATACCAATGGTGTTTTCTATGGAAATCCTTAGTCTCATAGTCAGTTTGTCATTGTCGTGTGTATAGGTGGCAGGGAAGTCAGGCACAGGAGAAACCAACTTGGTGTAACTGGAGTAGTTTAATTTATATAAAACAAACTCCAAGAAACCAACGTACATAAAAATAAACATGGGTAAACATACCCGTCGCACACCTATACAAAATACACGAACACATAACCACAAACAATCTTTGACAAGGACATGAGGGCAAACAGGCGGTTAAATACACAGCATGTAATAAATGGGTGTGTAGATGTGTAGGAAGACAAGACAAAACCAATGGAAAATGAAAAATGAATCAATGATGGCTAGAAGACCGGTGACGTCGACCGCCGAGCACCACCCGAACAAGGAGGGGCATCGACTTCGGCAGAAGTCGTGACACAGTTGGTAATATATGCGTTAGTAACATAGATATAACAGCATAGCATGAGCCAAACAACTTTAGTAATCCACTGTAATTGCTTGGATTTTTTATGACTCAACCTCACCGTCTGGCTGATTAATCCAATATACATGTCTTGAATCTTTGCCTGTGTGTATTGTGCAAATTAATTGAATGTTGACAAGGAATTCGGCAAAACCACAGAAAACAGCATGTCACGCTAAACTGAATACTTCAATGCACAGGGGGAAAAAAGAGGCAGAGAGAAAGAGAAGTAGGAAGAGCACGATAGAAAGACATGTAGACCTATGTTCCGTGTCATGTTTCATAAATGATTAAAGATCCACACAGAGAGGGAGAATCCCAGAGCTGCCTGCCTGACTGGCTGGCTGAACAACAAGTGTACTGATGAATGATGTCTTGGCTTTAGGACTACTAGTGACAGACGGCTGTTGAGCATATCCACTTCACATTCACTCCCATTCATCCAGTGTGTCGAACCGGAGAGTCACCAGATCACAGTGGAACCCTGAGAGAATCCACTGACACCTTGTTGTCCCCTTCACCCCGGCAGACCCATAGCTGACACATACAAATACAGTTTATTGGGCGTGATGACCACATGGTGACCACATGGTGACCACAGTCCAGACGCGTGGGGGCGGGGGGGTTCACCTCAATTCCAACCTTAACCTCACCCTGGTCCTTTTGCACTGAGGTATGGTGGCATGGGGGAGGGAGGTGAGGAGGGGGCTTGTTTGTCCACACGCGATTCCAGAGAGTGTGTGGACACTCTGCGTGTGTGTCTGTGTGCGCGTGCATGCGTGTGTGTGTGTGCGTGCGTGTGCATGCATTTGTGTGTGTGTGTGTGTGTGTGTGTGTGTGTGTGTGTGTGTGTGTGTGTGTGTGTGTGTGTGTGTGTGTGTGTGTGTGTGTGTGTGTGTGTGTGTATGTGTGTGTGTGTGTGTGTGTGTGTGTGTGTGTGTGTGTGTGTGTGTGTGTGTGTGTGTGTGCGTGTGCATGCATTTGTGTGTGTGTGTGTGTGTGTGTGTGTGTGTGTGTGTGTGTGTGTGTGTGTGTGTGTGTGTGTGTGTGTGTGTGTGTGTGTGTGTGTGTGTGTGTGTGTGTGTGCATGTGTGTGTTGGGGACATGTGTGCGTTGGGGACTCAAAGCAGAAAGGAGTGACCGTGGAGTTGATTTTGTAAAGATGAGGCTCGTGTTACAGAGCTCCTGTTCCTATTATCCTCCTCTGTCTGTCAGGGTCTCAGTGCACTTGAGACAGCTGGCCCAGGAACCTGATCCACAGCCCTGGCTCCCCCAGTCAGCCAGCCCCAACCACCACCACCCAAAGATCACAACTGTCTGCCAATCCACCCTCTACCCCCCACCTCTCACCATACCATCGCTCCTATTCAATGCCGGAGTGTCTTTGCAAAAAAAACTAAATGAAAAGATTTGACTGAACACTGAGGGGAGTGCAACTATACAAAAACAGGGACACTCAAGGGATGAATAGAAGAGAGAATAGAGGAGAATGGGGAGAATGAGTATGGTATGGACGTGGCTGGAGGTCTTCACTCCCCTAGTACTGCTAAAGAGGACCTCTACTCAGTGCCCCCCCCCCCCCCCCCCCCCCCCCCCCTCCGCATGTGTAGAGTGAGTTTGGCCCCAGGCATATGTTAAGATTCGGGTGCTGCTAGAGATTGGTTTGCTGACAATGGAAGTAGAAGGTCAAACCGCTCTGGGTTTTCTTCCTATTGCCAGTTTTATTTCTACTTACCCTCCTCAACCTACGATTCATTATCAAGGCTCAACATGGAAACAGTGGGCTGAGATTCACATGTTTCTTCTGCTTTCTTTCTGTCCCTTTTCTCTCTTTCCACGCCTGGAGCTTCACAATGAACTTGACACTGTAACGCACTCGTGTTGGTCCCATCATTGATTTTGCGTGATTTGCGAGTGGACTTTGTTTTTTTTTGGTTCGCTGTATGTTCTGGTGTATATTTTGTTGCCAGTCACAGTGCTGTGTCCTGTCTCCAGGGTGTTATTGTAACCACAGGGGTGCTAGGGGGTGTGTTTCATCCTCCCAGTGTTCTCTGATGATGCTTAGCTTCCCAAAACTGACATCTGTCAACAAGATGGACTGATAGGTTTAAGCCTCCCAGGTTTTGTACTCATGACTTTCATTTTCCATCAAGTTCCTCCGATGCGTAGGCCAGTGGGGCAGGAACGGGTGGGGTGGGAGGGGGAGGATATGTATAAAGAATTTGGGATTGGCTGTCAACAAAGCTCCAGGCAGAACATGTGACCAGGTTTGCCACAGCTGTCTCGCTCACCATTTTAGGCCAAAGGTCAGTGGGTGAGACGGACAAAACATTTCTTTTACTGTCCACATCAATACGCACTTTTTAAAATGACCAATTTCTCTCTCTCCTCTCAGGATCTGCAGAATGACGTTACGGCAAAGAGGGCCCGTCATCGTTACAGTCTTTTTCACGAACGAGGTAAAATGATTATTTCATCTTGCCTAGGATAAGAAACGTCTTCAGTGTGTTAGCACGTCTTTTGTCACATGGGTATTTTGTCAACTCGGCTGAAACCTAAGTTCTGCCAGTACCTCCCCCACCCTCGCATCACCCTCTTCTGTCCCCTCGGCTCTATTCCCCTCGATCCAAACTGGCCCGTGTCAAATCTCGCAGCCCTGTCTTCATGGAGTCGCGAAAGGCGCTTCTGGAGTGAATAATTGGGAACAGGATAAGTCCCACCTTAAATCCCACCATGAGGCTCCAACAGGGTTCCACATGTAATTCTAAGCTCTATTATTGGGCTACTAATGCTGGTGCAGGATGGCGAATCACGGCACAGCCTGCAGACATATAAGTATTAGAAATAAATATTCATCGGAAGGAGATAAATATAGAGAGCGAGCAAATCTACCATGAGACCGTGTGTGGAGCCGCAATTTGCGAGCGACGGGGAGAATTTGCAATAGCTCTTTCGGTAATTGATGGATTAAATTCCATGGCTACGGAGGGAGTTAATGTGCACTATAATTTAGGCAAAAGAAAGCTCAATCAAATGGTGGGTTATTTAAGGAAATGTGTTTTGGCAACGTTTGAGCACCTCATTTCGGGGGCGGGAAGCATTAGGTGGTATGGTACAGTAGTCGAGTAGTAAAGTGTGGATCTATATCAGAGTGTTTATCTATCTGTTTATTGACTTTATTACCACTAAATGAGAGCAGTTTAGCCCGGGTGCCGGGTGGATTTTTCGCCCTGCACAGTCCCTTTGAAGTTTAAGTATATGCGTAATATTATTTCACTGAGCCTGGACTAGACAAATTCCTTGTGCCTGTTTCCTAAAGATCTGCTAGCTCCTTATTTCCATGGTCCACACGCTGATCCCCTCCCTTCACCAAGAAAGTAGCAGGGTTCCTCCAGTCAGCCAAATCTTCTAGGAGGTAGTCGTCTATTAAGCAGCTAATTGTCCAATCAGATGGCTGGCTACTAAGATGGTGTTCCTTTAGCCAGTTCTGAGACACAACATTCACTTCCTGTATGGATCCTTCATCTATATGAATTATAATCCAGGGTCTGGATGATACCACACCTCAGACTAACACTTTCCACATGGCAGATTTCCACACTGTACAATGAACCAGATTTCTGTAGCATAGCAGAGGGGCCTGTGTTATAGAAGTAGATATTGATTCTACTAGTGGATATCTCTTTCAGGAGCTGTAGTGCCTTTGCCTCTCCCATCATGACAGTGAAAATTAGATTATTACAGATCTGATTTGGTCATGTAAATGGCGTCAGTCTTATGCAACGCTAGTCCGTCAACTGCAGACGAAAGTTATTTGATGTATGACAATGCTCGTAAGGGCCTTCAGATACACAGTACATTGCATCTTTCTAATCATGTTTTATCAGTGAGGTCAAACCGGCTGGTCTTATGATCCTCCAAGTTGATGGCATAAACGCACGCACTTACGTACGCACGCAAACAAACACACATATCCCATAGAGCCCACGGTGATTGATAGGCATGGCAGCGATGCTAGTCACATCTTTGATTGGTACACAAAGCACCATAGACATTCCTTGTTGTAATTAACCTGCAGGTGCCTATTAAAGCCTGCTGGGTATCATCTCCACACTGCTACTTTCATTTTAATTAAGCATTTTGCTGTATTATAGACCTCCGTTTAACTTCAAACGTGCTATTAGATCATTTCCCCTCTGCGTTCTCAGTGACAAGAAGACGAAATGACAGTTTCCGCGGGTGATTCTTGTTTTTGTTCTGCGGAGAAGCAGAGAGCAGCTATACGGTATTTGAAAGCCCTCGTTTTGTTGACATTCATTTCGGGGTTGTCTTTCTAAGAGAGCAGGGAGGAGATGACAGCGTTCACTGGGAGATATCTCTTCAGATGGCTCTGGTGCTGTGCTGGGCTCTTCTCCTGCCACCCACTCTTCTTCGGTACATCATGGGGCTCCCTGGAACAGAACATTTAGCCTGGAGGAGAAGCCGTGGGTGGGGGGTCCATAACTTTTGATGAATGAATACATCTCTGATTCACTTCTCTTTAATCTCCTTGTTTAATCTTCAGCCATCTTTTTTTCTCCCACTCCCCTCTCTATCTTTCTCTCGTTCCCTCTTTTTGGCCTCCGCTCCTCACTCAAGACAGCGGTTGCCGGGTTTAATTATAGTACATTGAACTCTTGTCTCTCTGTTCCATGTCTAGTAATCATCTCTATGAGACTTAAAGTCTACTCTCCCATCCTGTGTGACATGGGTCGGGTGAATTGTGAACTATTGCCATAATAGGCTAGGAGAAATACATTTCAAATACATCTGATAAGCTAGTTGGTTAATTAGGTCGGTTGTTCATTAGTAACTGGTCGTCTCACACTAAAGTTAGAGAGTTGGTTAAGTTGTTAGCTCACAACACTGCTTTAATGCAGATGACAAAGAGGCCAAAAGATAGTTTTAGGTCAACATAGTGAAGTGTGACCCAGACAGACCAAGACAGAACCAGCAAGGCTGGTGGAGCCTACTGTATAACCACACAAAGCTCGTCACCCCGGGGCTTGGCCAGGGTACCCCCCCCCCCCCCCCCCCCCCCCCCCCCACCGCCCACCGCCCTTCCCTCCCTTAGCCCGATAGGGGAACTGATTAAGACATCAAAGAGCTCTGCAGTGTAGATCAAAACCCAGTGCTGACTGGAGCGAGCTGATCCCGTGTAGACTTGCGCTGCATCCCTGCAGTGGGAGATTTGCCAGTCCCAGCAGCGAACGCTGCTCCGCTCCATTAGTATCTTCATGCCAATCGGAGACTCCCCGGGGTTAGACATGTAGCCAAAGATGAGTCAGGGCTGTGCAATCAGCCCATCCATTGAGGCAGGTGCTTTAGCAGCCAAACACCAGCTAACGTCTCTGTGTTCCTGTCTCTGTACTGGAGCTGGTGCTGGGACTGTAGCTCAGGGCCCTGCGTCACCCCCACTGTTTTATCATCCCCAACACCGAGCAACCAGCAGCGCGCAGAGCCGAGCAGCAGCCCTCAAACTCTCGATCTCTCTCTCTCTCGCTCTTTCTCTCTCGCTCTTTCTGAGTCTCTCTCTCTCCCTCGAGGGGTTTCGTTCGTCTGATTCCACGCTCCAGCTTCTTTAGCTCAACTTTGCCACTATGAAGTTTTTTACTTCTCTCTTATTCCCTGGCTCACACACCCCCTAATGTGGTAATGATCGGAATAGGCCATACAGATATGAGATTTCAAGGAAAGTTTTCCCTTACCGGGAAAGAAAATGTTCACGTTTCATCGAATGCTGCGAGTGTCAATGGAAAGGGTAGAAATTCCCAAAGTCAATGAAGACCAAGTGTGTTGAAAGACCTCCAATAAACTGGTTAGTGAATAGGGAATCACTGGAGTCATTCTAACCTAAGGGGGGGTAACATGAGTTTAGTCAAACATAAAGGGAAGTTATGGAATTATCTGATACTTGTCTTTCAGTATGGAAAGATAGATTTCAACTGAGAGCTCATTGTGTGATTTTTGCGTGATTGTTCCTCTGTAACCTGGAGTTATTCTGGAATATTTTTCCTTTTGGGGATATTATTCTGGTTTTGTTTGGAGTAAGTGAGGTCATGTAAGTGGATTGTAAGCTGAGGGACAAGAGCTTTTGGAAACATTTGTTAAAATATCCTTTAATGCCCAATTGAGATGGGTAGGTGCCAGGCACACACACACACACACACACACACACGCACACACACACACACACACACACACACACACACACACACACACACACACACACACACACACACACACACACACACACACACACACACACACACACAGACTCACATAACAAGATGGCGCCGATAAACGTGGTCTCCCTGTTCATGGCTCCAAAGCATTTATTTTTTCTGTGTTATTTATCACATTATTTGCTCAGAACGTCATGCAGCCGGAAATAACTTTGGGATATTAGAGTGGCGGTAACTCACCAGCATTTTTTGACCAGAAATATGACTTTCCTGAATTGGATTCTTTGTTTGTAACGCCCAAGGCAATTTCACTTATCCCAGAGACTGCTCCAAGACGCTGCTGGCGAAGAAGAGGTATTCGGAGTGGACTTTTAGTCCGACTCAGGAGGCGTGCGTATCACCCACCGCTTCAGAGTATACAGTATTACTCGCTAATGTTCAGTCCCTGGACAATCAAGTAGACGAGCTCAGGGTGAGCAATTCCTTCCAGAAAGACATCAGGGACTGTAACATACTATGTTTCACAGAATTATGGCTCTCTCCGGATATACTGTCCCCGTCCATACAGCCAGTTGGGTTCTCAGTACATCGAGCAGACAGGAATAAAGAACTCTCTGGGAAAACGAAAGGCGTGGGTGTATGTTTCATGATTAACAACTCATGGTGTGAATGTGGTAATATACAGGAACACAAGTCCTTTTCACCCGACCTTTAAAAAAAATATATTTAACCTTTATTTAACCAGGTAGGCTAATTGAGAACAAGTTCTCATTTACAACTGCGACCTGGCCAAGATAAAGCACAGCAGTTCGACAAATACAACAACATAGAGTTACACATGGAATAAACAAACATACAGTCAATAATACAGTAGAGAAAAGAAAAATCTATATACAGTGAGTGCAAATGAGGTAAGATAAGGGAGGTAAGGCAATAAATAGGCCATGATGGCGAAGTAATTACAATATAGCAATTAGACACTGGAATGGTAGATGTGCAGAAGATTAATGTGCAAGTAGAGATACTGGGGTGCAAAGGAGCAAGATAAATAAATAAATACAGTATGGGGATGAGGTAGTTGGATGGGCTGTTTACAGATGGGCTATGTACAGGTGCAGTGATCTGTGAGATGCTCTGACAGCTGGTGCTTAAAGCTAGTGAGGGAGATATGGGTCTCCAGCTTCAGTGATTTTTGCAGTTCGTTCCAGTCATTGGCAGCAGAGAACTGGAAGGAAAGGCGGCCAAAGGAGGAATTGGCTTTGGGGGTGACCAGTGAGATATACCTGAAGGAGCGCATGCTACGGGTGGGTGCTGCTATGGTGACCAGTGAGCTGAGATAAGGCGGGGCTTTACCTAGCAGAGACTTATAGATGACCTGGAGCCAGTGGTTTTGGCGATGAGTATGAAGCGATGGCCAGCCAACGAGAGCATACAGGTCACAGTGGTGGGTAATATATGGGGTTTTGGTGACAAAACGGATGGGACTGTGATAGACTGCATCCAATTTGTTGAGTAGAGTGTTGGAGGCTATTTTATAGATGACATCGCCGAAGTCGAGGATCGGTAGGATGGTCAGTTTTACGAGGGTATGTTTGGCAGCATGAGTGAAGGATGCTTTGTTGCGAAATAGGAAGCCGATTCTAGATTTAATTTTGCATTGGAGATGCTTAATGTGAGTCTGGAAGGAGAGCTTACAGTCTAGCCAGACACCTAGGTATTTGTAGTTGTCCACATATTCTAAATCAGAACCGTCCAGGGTAGTGATGCTGGATGGGCAGGCAGGTGCGGGCAGTGATCGCTTGAAGAGCATGCATTTAGTTTTACTTGCATTTAAGAGCAGTTGGAGGCCAAGGAAGGAGAGTTGTATGGCATTGAAGCTCACCTGGAGGTTAGTTAACACAGTGTCCAAAGAAGGGCCAGAAGTATACAAAATGGTGTCATCTGCGAAGAGGTGGATCAGAGAATCACCAGCAGCGAGAGCGAGATCATTGATGTATACAGAGAAGAGAGTCAGCCTGAGAATTGAACCCTGTGGCACCCCCATAGAGACTGCCAGAGGTCCGGACAACAGGCCCTCCGATTTGACACAATGAACTCTATCAGAGAAGTAGTTGGTGAACCAGGCGAGGCAATCATTTGAGAAACTAAGGCTGTTGAATCTGCCAATAAGAATGTGGTGATTGACAGAGTCGAAAGCCTTGGCCAGGTCGATGAATACGGCTGCACAGTAATGTCTCTTATCGATGGCGGTTATGATATCGTTGAGGACCTTGAGCGTGGCTGAGGTGCACCCATGTCCAGCTCTGAAACCAGATTGCATAGCGGAGAAGGTACGGTGGGATTTGAAATGGTCGGTAATCTGTTTGTAGACTTGGCTTTCAAAGACCTTAGAAAGGCAGGGTAGGATAGATATAGGTCTGTAGCAGTTTTGAAGAGGGGGATGACCGCGGCAGCTTTCCAATCTTTGGGAATCTCAGACGAAAGAGAGGTTGAACAGACTAGTAATAGGGGTTGCAACAATTTTGGCAGAAATTGAAAGAAATCTCACAATTAATTGCCGACAGCATTACCTCCCAAGAGAATTATCTTTGGTCTTCATCACAGCCGTGTATATTCCCCTTCAAGCCGATACCACGACAACTCTCAAGGAACTATACTGGACTTTGATCAAACTGGAAACCGCATATCCTGATGCCACCTATATTGTAGCTGGGAACTTAAATAAAGAAAATCTGAGGAAAATGCTAGTGAAGTTTTATCAACACATTGCCTGCGTCACTTACGTTTCAAAAACTCTTGACCATTGCTACTCTCCCTTCCAGGACAGCTACATGGCCCTCCCCTGCCCTCCCTTCGGCAAATTAAATTGCGCCTCCATCTTACACCTCCCTTCCTATAGGCAGAAACTCAATCAGGAAGTATCCATGGTAAGGACTGTTCAACACTGGTCTGACCAATCGGAATCCATGTTTCAAGATGGAATATGTTCCGGGTTGCCTCTGAGAATAACATTGACGTATACACTGACACAGTGACTGAGTTCATCAGGAAGTGTATAGGGGATGTTGTTCCCATTGTGACGATTAACCTCTCTAGGGGGTGTGGGATGCTACCGTCCCACCTGTCCAACATCCAGTGAAATTGCAGAGCGCCAAATTCAAAAACAGAAATACTCATTATAAAAATTCATAAAACATACAAGTCTTATACATCGAATTAAATATTAACGTCTTGTTAATCCAACCACGGTGTCAGATTTCAAAAAGGCTTTACGGCGAAAGCATACCATGCAATTATCTGAGAACAGCGCCCAGCAGACAAATCATTACAAACAGTTAGCAGCCAAGTAGAGGAGTTACACAAGTCAGAAATAGTGATAAAATGAACCTCTTTTAATCACTTACCTTTGATGAACTTCATATGGTTGCACTCACAAGACTCCCATTTACTCAATAAATGTTTGTTTTGTTCGATAAATTCCCTCTTTATATCCAAAAACCTCCGTTTTGTTCGCTCGTTTTGTTCAGTAATCCACAGGCTCAAAGGCAGTCACAACAGACAGACGAAAAATCCGAAAAGTATCAGTAAAGTTCGTAGAAACATGTCAAACGATGTTTATAATCAATCCTCGGGTTGTTTTTAGTCATAATAATCAATAACATTTCAACCGGACAAAAACTTTGTCAATATAAAAGGAAAACAAGAAAGGCATGCTCTCGGTCGTGCGCATGAAAAACCTCTGTGACACTGCACGGTCCACTCATTCAGATTAGTCTTACTCCCTCATTTTTCAGAATACAAGCCTGAAACAATTTCTAAAGAGTGTTGACATCTAGTGGAAGCCATAGGAAGTGCAATTTGAGTCCTAAGTCAATGGATACTGTAATGGCATTCAATAGAAAACTACAAAAATAAAAAAAATCCCACTTCCTGGATGGATTTTTCTCAGGTTTTCGCCTGCCATATCAGTTCTGTTATACTCAGATATTATTTTAACAGTTTTGGAAACTTTAGAGTGTTTTCTATCCACATCTATTATATGCATATCATAGCTTCTGGGCCTGAGTAACAGGCAGTTTACTTTGGGCACGCTTTTCATCCGGAGGCGAAAATAGTGCCCCCTACCCTAGTGAGGTTAAAAACTATCCAAAGCAAAAACCGTGGCAGCATTTGCACAAAACTGAAAACGGATTTCAATACAACTGGGAATATGGATGAGTACAAACAGTCCAGTTATGCCCTCCTTAATAAGGCAATCAAACAGACAAAACATCAGTACAGAGACAAAGTGGAGTTACAATTCAACGGCTCAGACCCGACACTTTGAATCACAGATTATAAAGGGGAAACCAGCCACGTCGCGGACACCGACGTCTTGTTCCTGGACAAGCTAAAAAACTTTTTATCTCGCTTCGAGGAAAACACAGCACTGCCAACTTGGCCCACCACCGCTCCCATGGACTGTGAGTTCTCGTTCTCCGTGGCTGATGTGAGTAAGACATTTAAGCGTGTTATCCCTTGCAAGGCTGCCTATCCAAACAGCATCCCTAGCTGCCTCCTCAGAGCATTGTCAGACCTGCTGGCTGGAGTGTTTACGGGCATATTCAATCTCTCCCTATCCCAATCTCTCCCTATCTCTCCCTATCCCAGTCTGTTGTATCCACTTGCTTCAAGATGTCCACCATTGTTCCTGTACCCAAGAAAGTGAAGGTAACTCAACTAAATTACTATTGCCCCGTAGCACTCACTTCTGTCATCATGAAGTGCTTTGAGTGGCTAGTTAAGTATCATAACACCTCCACCTTACCCGACACCCTAGACCCACTGCAATTTGTATACCGTCCCAACAGATCCACAGATGACACAATTGCCATGTCACTGCACACTGCCCTATTCCATCTGGACAAGAGGAATACCTATGTAAGAATGCTGTTCATTGACTACAGCTCAGCCTTCAACACCAGAGTACCCTCCAAGCTCATTATTAAGATCGGTCCCTGGGTTTGAATCCCACTTTTTGCAACTGGGTCCTGGACCTTCTGACAGGTCATCCCCTGGTGGTGAAGGTAGGCAAAAACACCTCCCCTACGCTGATCCTCAACACAGGGGGCCCACAAGGGTGCGTGCTCAGCCCTCTCCTGTACTCCCTGTTCACCCATGATTACGTGGCCTTGCCCTTCTCCAACACAATCATTAAGTTTACAGATGACACAACAGTGGTAGGCCTGATTACCAACAATTACGAGACAGCCTACAGGGAGGAGGGGAAGTCCCTGGCAATATGGTGCCAGGAAAATAACCTCTCCCTCAATGTCAACAAAACAAAGGATCTGGTCATGGACTTCAGAAGACAGCAGAGAAAGCATGCCCCCATCCACATCAACGGGGCCACAGTGGAGAAGGTGAAAAGCTTTAAGTTCCTTGGCGTACACTTAATTGACAATCTGAAATGGTCCACCAACACAGACAGTGTGGTGAAGAAGGGGAAAATCAAGGGGAGGAGGGGTTTGCCACCGTTCACCCGTCTTGGAATACCTGATGGTCAAATGCCAACCCTTCTACCTCCCAAGGGAGTTTTCAGCTGTTATCGGGATTGTTGTATACTTTCCACCTCAAGACAAAAAAAGAACAAGCTAGCACTTAATGAACAGTACAAGAACATAAACAAGCAAGAACACCTACATCCAGAGGCTGCTTTTCTGGTTGCCTGCCATTTTAATTTTGCATCATTAAGACACGTGATGCCCAACTTCCATCAACACATCTCAAATGACACTAGGGGCGATAAAGTCCTGCACCACTGTTATTGTACCCACAAGTAAGCATACAAAGCCTTCCCTCATCTGCCATTTGTAAAATGAGCTCATGACTCCATACTCCGGCTTCCTGTTTACAATCTAAAACAGGATGGACCTGTGACTCACTCCACTGAGAAATGGTCACCAGAATCAGAGATTGTGTTGCAGGACTGCTTTGCTAGCGCTGATTGAAATGTGTTTTGAGACTCCGCCATTAACGTTGACGAGCTAACCACTTCCGTCACTGTCTTCATTAGAAAACGCATCAGCAACGTAGTCCCCACAGTGAGGGTTCGCTTCTTCCCCAATCAAAAACCATGGATTAACACCAAGGTTGACGTTAAACTAAAGGACAGGGCTACCGCACACAGCTATCGTAGACAACCCTGAGGCTACAGCTGAAGACAGGAATAAGTACAAGAAGTCCCGTTATGACCTCCACAGAGTCATCGGGAGCCCTAAATCACTAAAGACTTAAAATTGTACAAACACAAGGGCACAGTTGTGAAGAAGGCGCGACAACGCCTTTTCCCCCTCAGGAGGTTGAAAACGTTTGGCATGGGCCCTCAAATCCTCAAAAGTTATACAGATTTACCATTGAGAGCATCTTGACTGGCTGCATCATTGCCTGGTATGTCAATAGCACCACCCTCGATTGCATGGCGCTACAGAGGGTGGTGCGGACAGCCCAGTATGTCACTGGGGCCGAGCTCCTTGCCATCCATGGCATCAGGCGGTGTGGAAGGAAGGCCCGGAAAATCATTAAAAACTCCAACCACCCAAGCCATAGACTATTCTCTCTGCTTCTACACAGCAAGCGGTACCGGTGCATCAAGTCTGACACCAACAGGCACTTGAACAGCTCCAAGCAATAAGGCTGATAAATAGCGACCAAAATAGCTACACGGACTATCTGATTTTAACCTTCTATCTTTATTGAATTTTTTTTATTTTTTTTTTTACACTGTCTCTATACACACTAACAGGGCCCTACACACTTACACACACACTCACTCCATCTTCTCACTCACACGTAATATGCACATACATTTATCCTGACTCTACACACACACACACACACACACACACACACACACACACACACACACACACACACACACACACACACACACACACATACATGCTGCTGCTACTCTGTTTATCTTATATCCTGTTGCCTAGTCACCTTACCCCTATACTGTACATATTGTATCTACTTTCATCACTCCAGTGTCTCTGCACATCGTACATATGGTATTGGAACTGATCCTGTATATAGTATGCTTACTAACTTACTTATTTACTTATTACTTACTTATTGTGTTCTTCATATTTCTTCTTATTTCTCATATGTTTTCTGCTCTAGTATTACATTGTTATTGATTATTGCATTGTTGGGTTTTGAGTTTACAAGGAAGGCATTTCACTGTACTTGTACATGTGACATAAAAAAACATAAAACTTACAACACTGCTTGCCCTCCAGGAAATCTACAGCACCTGGTGTCACAGGAAGGCCAAGAAGATCATCAAGGACCTCAACCACCCGATCCATGGCCTGCTCACCCCTTTAACATCCAGAAGGCGAGGTCAGTACAGGTGCATCAAAACTGGGACCGAGAGACTGAAAAACAGCTTCTATCTCAAGGCCATCAGCCTGCTAAATAGTCATCACTAGCCGGCCCCCGCCCAGTACCCTTCCCTGAACAGTCACTGTCACCAGCCGGCTACCACCCAGTTACTCTACCATGAACCGTAAAGGCTGCTGCCCAATGTACATAGACATTGAACACTGGTCACTTTAACGATGGAACACTGGTCACTTTAGTAATGTTTACATACTGTTTTACCCACTTCATGTATATACTGTATTCTAGTCAAGGCCTATTCTATTTAACTATTTCTGTACATATAGTATTCTTCAGTTATACTACTTATTCTATTCATGTACTGTCCATATTGTCTATACATCCCATCACACCATCACACATTCAGACCCTTTCACTTTTTTCAAATGTTGTTACATTACAGACTTATTCTAAAATTGATTAAATTGTTTATTTTCCTTATCCATCTACACACAATACCCCATAATGGCAGAGCAAAAACAGTTTTTTAGAAATGTTTGCAAATGTATATAACAAAAAACATTTACATAATTATTTGGACCCTTTACTCAGTACTTTGTTGAAGCACCTTTGGCAGCGATTACAGCCTTGAGTCTTCTTGGGTATGACACTACAAGCTTGGCACACCTGTATTTAGGGAATTTCTCCCATTCTTCTCTGCAGATCCTCTCAAGCTCTGTCAGGTTGGATGGGGAGTGTCGCTGCACAGCTATTTTCAGGTCTCTCCAGAGATGATCAATCAGGTTCAAGTCCAGAATCAAGGACATTTAGAGACTTGTCCCGAAGCCACTCCTGCGTTGTCTTGGCTGTGCTTTTAGGGTCGTTGTCCTGTTGGGAAGTAAAACTTCACCCCAGTCTGAGGCCCTGAGTGCTCTGGAGCAGGTTTTCATCAAGGATCTCTTTGTACTTTCCTCTGTTCATCTTTCCCTCGATCCTGACTGGTCTCCCAGTCCCTGCCGCTGAAAAACATCCCCATAGCATGATGCTACGACCACCATGCTTCACCGTAGGGATGGTATTGGCCTGGTGATGAGCGGTGCCTGGTTTCCTCCAGACGTGACGCTTGGCATTCAGGCCATAGAGTTCAATCTTGGTTTCACAGACCAGAGAATCTTGTTTCTCATGGTCGGAGAGTCCTTTAGGTGCCTTTTGGCAAACTCCAAGCAGGCTGTCTTGTGCCTTTTACTGAGGAGTGGCTTCCATCTGGCCACTTTACCATAAAGATCTGATTGGTGGAGTACTGCAGAGATGGTTGTCCTTCTGGAAGGTTCTCCCATCTCCATAGAAGACCTCTGGAGCTCTGTCAGAGTGACCATTGGGTTCTTGATCATCACCCTGACCAAGGCCCCTCTCCCCCGATTGCTCAGTTTGGCCGGGCGGCCAGATCTAGGAAGAATCTTGGTGGTTACAAATGTCTTCCATTTAAGAATCTTTGAGGCCATTGTGTTCTTGAGGACCATCAATGCTGGGGAAATGTTTTGGTACCCTTCCCCAAATCTGTGCCTCAACATAATCCTGTCTCAGAGCTCTACGGACAATTCCTTCAACCTCACGGATTGGTTTTTGCTCTGACATGCACTGTCAACTGTGGGTCCTTACATAGAAAGGTGTGTGCCTTTCCAAATCATGTCCAATCAATTGAATTTACCACAGGTGGACTCCAATCAAGTTGTGGAGACATCTCAATGGAAGCCGGAATCACCGGAGCTCAATTTCTAATCTCATAGCAAAAGATCTGAATAGTGATGTATATAAGGCATTTCTGTTTTTAATTTGCAAAAATGTTGAAAAACCTGTTTTCCCATTATGGGGTATTGTGTGTTGATTGATGAGGAAAACATCATTTTTTTCCATCTTAGAATAAGGCTGTAACGTAACAAAATGTGGAAATGTGAAAGGTTCTGAATACTTTCCGAATGCACTATATATATTTATACTCCGGACTCTGACGTTGCTGTCCTAATATTTCTATATCTCTTAATTCCATTATTTTACTTTTTAGATTTGCGTGTATTGTTGTGTGTAATTAGATATTACTGCACTGTTGGAGCTAGGAACACAAGCATTTCACAACACCCACAATAACATCTGCTAAATATGTGTATGTGACCAATACAATTTTATTTTATTTGACACACACTATTATTTTAATGATTTAATTATTAGGCATATGTATATTAACGGCATAGTTGTAGCTTTATTTGGTGATATATAATCATTCTAGTTCTACTATTAAAGTGTATCTGATCTCCTCAATGGCTAAAGTGTAGGCCAGGGTGGGTCCAGAGCAGTTAGGAAGAGTTACTTGAAAGAGTAATGTATTACATATTACTTGTTACGTCACAAAAGTAATGCTTTAAGTTACAATATTACTTGGCGTGGAAAGTAACATGTTATATTACTTGTTATATTGCTTTGAGTTACTATCAAGAAGACAGTGAAGCCCTCTATTTGCTTTCCTATCACAGAAGCGATCAGTGGCCAAGATCAGATGTGCACCCTCTATCCATTTTTATGGTAAGCAGCTGTCATGACATTTCTCCAAACAGCCTTTCTCTGATCACTCGAGAACTAAATGAGGAAACAAGTCGAGATCGGATCATGAAAACACTCACCCTGTAGTGATATGATTCACGCGTTACTTGACAAAATAACTATGATATTACCCATTTTTTTTTAAGTTATGGGTTACATTACCAGTTACTCATAATAAGTCATCTGATTACTTAATGTGTTACTTTTGTACCATGCTACCCCCAACACTGGTCCAGAGTTTCCCTAGCAGTGGATTACCATCAGCCAGTCAGCCACGCAGCCAGTCAGCAGTCAGCCATGCAGTCAGTCAGTCAGTCAGTCAGCCAGTCATCCCGTCAGCCATGCAGTCATGCAGTCTTGCAGTGAGTCAGGCCTTGAGGCAAGCCTCATTAAGGCAGGAGAGTCCCCGTTCACATCCCCACTATCTGTCCCCCTCTCTCTCCACCTGCAGGCTACCACCAGCCCTGTCAGCTCTCAGCCTTTAATTGAGTTTTCACTCCTCTTTATTTTACTGTCAGCATTATACCCTCACATTGTTATCCCCCTCACCAACCCCAACCCCCTTCCACCCTCTTCCCCCTCCCATACCCACCTCCTCTTTTTTTTGTTATTTCAGAGAGTAAGCACTTTCTCCATATTAAGATGTGAAATTCATTTTGACAGTAGGCTCAAAATAGAGTGGAACGAACACTGTACCCGGGTCTGGTTTCCCCCCTCTCTCTCTCTCTCTCTCTCTCTCTCTCTCTCTCTCTCTCTCTCTCTCTATCTTTCACTCTCTCACTCTATCCTTGTTACCCTTCCCTTTCTGTATCTCTCTTTTTCTCCCCATCAATCCCTCCATCTCTCTCTCTCTCACTCTTAAATCGCCTGGAGAATGTTCTGTGAGGTGAGGGCCTGCTTGCTCCCAATGATATTTTCATTAGAAGGGCAGAGGAGAGGAGAGGGGGAATAATCTATCCCTTCACCACTCCCATGCCCAGAATTTGGATCCATGAAAATGGAGAAAGAGAGAGAGAGAAAGGAGAGAGAGAGAGTGGGGGGATGAGATGGAGAGAGAGAGCGAAGAGAGAGCGAGCTGGAGAGAGAGAGAGAGGGAGGGAGAGGGAGAGAGTGTGTGAGAGAGAGAGAGAGAGATGGAGAGAGAGAGAGAGAGAGAGAGAGAGAAAGAGAAAGTCTAATGTTGCCGATGCAGCCAAACAGCTTCATTCATCCGTGAAATCTCTGTGAATCAGCTGATAATGTAACCTAATGTAGGGAGGCGAGGGGAGAGTGCATGCAGGCCCAGATATGAGTGCCCATATAGCTGAGAGCCAGTATCCTGTCCCCGGTATCATCCGTATGGAGAGGGAGAGGAGAGCTGACACACTGGGACCTGGAGATAATAATAGTCCCTGTTACATCTGGCCATGGCCCAGAGGATGGCCTGCCTGCCTCCACAGTTGGCTAGTTAGAAGATTATATGATTCAATTGGAGAGAGACCAGGCTAGGGCTGTGCTAATATGCATAAATGCACTTTAGCTGGGATTGGCTCCCCATATGTGTTTTTCCATCATGGCTAAATGTTTGTTTTTCCCCCAGGGTGCCGCTACGGGATCAGATTCTACCCACCACACTACAGGCAGGGCTAGATTAGAGTCCTAAGGGTTGTGTTGCCCTTAAAGCTCCTCTCTCCTCTCTTCCCCTCCCCTCCTGGCTGTGCAGCGGCTGGGGGAGCAGAGGGCCCTTCACTACAGTATAGCAGTAGAGGTTAACACACGCTTGTGTGCCCCTGTTATTCTTCTGGACTCTAGAGAACAGGGGGACAGAGGAACAATCGCCCTGGCCTCATGATGCTAATCAATATGTTTCTCTACATCAGTCCCCACTTATACAGGAGGAGACTGATGCCGCAACAAGGCGGACACTGATGTGCGTGTGTGTGTGTGTGTGTGTGTGCACGTGTGCGTGTGTGTGTGTGCACGTGTGCGTGTGAGTCCGAGACACGTTGATGAGGAGCAGCAGCAGTGTCTGGTTGTCTGTGTGTGTGTGTGTGTGTCCATGTTTAGTACTGAATGGGCCTGCCATCGTTAAGCTCCTCTCTGATAAGCCCTAACGAGCCACTCACTCTGTCTGACATGGCCCAGTCAGGGAAGGTCACCCAAAGCACACTGCTGGGAGGAAGGACAGTTCACATTGGAGAAACCAGCGTACACAAGACCACCGCCAAGTCCTCCAATCTAATTTGTAATCTAATAAATCTAAAAAAGCAATCAGTGACAGCCAATGGCTATTCAATTTAACCCTCCTTGCCCTCTCCGACTAGACTGAGATAATTGTCCCGTAATGTGGTCAAGAGGGCAGGAGACGGGGAGAGGGGGATGGAATAAGAGAGGGAGCAAGGGAGAGAGGTTCAGGCTGGCCCATCTCTTTGCCGAAAATAGCCTCCAAATGTGGAAGGCAAGACTCCCATTATATGGATGTCTAAGCTGACAAAGAGATGGCGGTGGCCTGTTTACGTTCGCCGGGAATATTTGGAGCGGGGACCAGAAGGAGGGAGAGAGGGAGAGGGGAAATAAGTTACCAAGATGGTCCAGGAAGTGTGAGGCGCATAATTGCAGCTGACAGTCCAGTCTGCCATACAGTTAAAGGGATAGTTCACCCAAATGAGTGGTTTCCTTAATGGTTGGTTACACTGTAAGCTGTCTATGTTTCCTTTCCACATGCTAATGTTTTAGCATTTGTGGCATAAATCCCATTCAAGTCATGGGACCGATATTAGTATTTTTCATTCATCATGTCCAAATGATTCAAAAGTATGTCAAATTGATTGTGAAGCTCTCACCTCTCTCTTGTTCTCTCTTCTTTTCTCTCTCTTTCTCACCTCTTTTCTCTCTCCTCTCTCCTCTCTTTCGTTCTTTATTTCTCTCTCCATCCCTTTTTCCCTCCTGTCTCCCCCTCTCTCTCCTCCAGCCTGTTTCTCTCCCTTTCTCTCTTTCTGTCAGTCACATGATCAGTCATCACTAAGACATGGATAGGGCTATGAGTGTTTATCCTGATGCATTGCACACTGTGTTCTTATTGTGTTCTTATTTTCCTAGGTTTTTCCTAGGCTGTTCACTGGGTGATACTGTACCTGTCAGTGATTGGACGCCCCGCAGCGTCATCCCTAACTGTCCCTGACAGGTGGGCCATTATATGAAGAGAGGAAAATAATCCCTCTCTTCTGAAGATCACCTTTCAAGAAATGAAAATTCTCAGTTGCTAGTCGCCCAACTTCAAGCTCATACCTGAAACCTGCACGGAATAATGAATCCACTCCTAAAAATAATGACTATATTTTAAGCACAAGCGCTTAAATGTCCATCTCTGGGTTCGGCTTTTGTGTGAGTCTCTGAGTTTCTGTGTACGTGCATGTGCGTGCATACACGTGTGTATGTACAAAAGTAGAAAATGTGTGTGTACCAAACTGGGCAAGTGGCAGGTCATTGAGCGGTGGGTAGCGCAGAATTTGTGACCCGGTCTCAGTGTCTCCACTGTACTGTGTGTGTATGTCTGTGTAGAAGGTTGGGGATGCCCACTGGCTCCCGATCCAGCTTACTGTACCATAGATGACATTAACCCTCCCAGTCCCACATCCCCGCAACCACTTGACATTTTAATCGACATTTCCCTGAGTGCTCTCACATTAAAGGGCGTGACATTTCATTTGCACACGAGGCTGATTAAAATACCCCCTTATGGTCTCAAGAAAAGAGGGGACAGGCCGTTCGTGTACCCTCTGTTCAGAAGAAGAACAAAAGGAACGAATGTGAGATGTGCCGATGGAGAAGATGATGGAGAGGCCTTTCCTGGTTTTACTTTGAAGCTGTGGGCATGAGACAAAGCAAAGGGCAGATCTAGTGTTTCCTTTGTAGGCTTATATTGAAAACATATAGGTGTGAAAAGTACATTGAAAGGATGATCTCGTCGAAAAGCCCAGCCCACGTTGTATTATTCATACTTACTCACAATCAGTTCCCAACTTATCTGAAATCCTATTGTTTGTTCCTGTTAGTTTTTCTCCACGGCTGTTCAGAAGAGAAATTCACATTTTGACTGCTTCACTCAGTGTTCGTCACTGGCAGGTTGGATTTGTGTCTATGTCACAGCACCTGAGTGGCAGTGGTCTGTCTGGGTGTTGCTGCTACGGTGTGTTAGTCCCAGCTGTGCTGTGTTTTCTGACTCCAGGCCAGGTCTCACCTGCCACCTCCTGTTGGCACAGAGCGCTGTACACTGGCCTGGGGCCTGTTATTGTCACTGATGTACGTACGGCCCTGCCGGTCGCCTGGGGTCCACTCTAAACGCCTCGCTTCCAAAGCCATTCACACTCAGCAGCAGCACCAACAGCCCTCTGTCTGCCTCCAGGTCTCTCTGATCTGACATGGCACACCTCAGAGTTTGACTTTGTTTGGGGTTCTGTTTTTTTAATGTTGGAATTCACTGTAAATGCTTATAGAGACCTATATGGATCCGACCTACTGAGAGTGTTCAGAAATGGCTTGAAGTGGAGAATAGATGCATAGAGAAAACAACTCTGTTTATTGAAATGCGGTCATGTATTCATCTACTGCATACTCATATACTTTACTGTCAATGGATAATACATGTATTTCAAAAATTGTGTTGACACTACTAGCATATACAAACACGCTGAGGTCATGGACATTGAGATACCTAGTCAGATCTGCCTCTGTGTTACAAAGTCATTGATTTAAGCGTGCAAAGCCGGTGGCATTTCTGGCTACAAAAACAATACTATCATTATGAATGCTATAAATATGAATGACTGTATATTTGCTGTGTGTATACCTGTTAACAATAAAAAAAAATGCATAACATAAAACAATTATTCATCTGTTGTATTCCAACGGACAGACAATGTGATTGGTTTATAATTATACTACAGAAACAGTAGAGGTTATTTGTGTGTGTTCGACTTTGTCTCTGAGGACCAATAGGTATTCAGAGAAAATCTCCTGCAGTGATTCCCTCTATGCCACATCATCAGTCTGGCATAGACGTGGCTTTCTGTAAGGCCTTGGACATTATTTAGCTGACGTTCATGTTACACCACTCGCAGCTTCAAGCTGGCGCGCACACGCGCAAACAAACACACAACAATACAGACTAGCGGTGATGATGATGAGTTGGCCTCTGCTATCATGGTCAGTGTGTTATGACATCTTTAACTCAAATGCATGGAATTGGCACAGTGAAATGTATAACCATCGAAAAAAACACGCACGGTATACTGGTATCCTCAAGCAGCCAATGACCTGCAAGCAAAAGGTAACATAGTAACCTAATTAAAAGTAGTTTCTATCATATCTAATGACCACTTAGTCGTTAAAATAGGAGAGGTCCACAAGTTAATCATAGCCTGTGAGCAGTCTCGTGGAATTTACTCATAATATTATAATTAGTTAACTTTTACTCAAACGTATCCGTGTCGATAAAAAATATATTGCACACGGTCGGCCTAATCAACTAATACATAAAAAGGTGTCAGGAAAATTCATATTATAGACCTATGCTTTGTCAAAATGTATGCAGTTGAAGTCGGAAGTTCACGTCCACCTTAGCCAAATACATTTCAACTCAGTTTTTCACAATTCCTGACATTTAAACCTAGTAAAAATTCCCTGTCTTAGGTCAGTTTGGATCACCACTTTATTTTAAGAATGTGTCAGAATAATAGTAGAGAGAATGATTTATTTCAGCGTTTATTTCTTTCATCACATTCCCAGTGGGTCAGAAGTTTACATAGACTTAATTAGTATTTGGTAGCATTGCCTTTAAATTGTTTAACTTGGGTCAAACGTTTCAGGTAGCCTTCCCACAATAAGTTGGGTGAATTTTGGCCCATTCCTCCTGACAGGTAGCCTAGTAGCCAAGTGGTTAGAGCGTTGCAAGATCGAATCCCCGAACTAACAAGGAAAAATCTGTAATTCTGCCCCTGAACAAGGCAGTTAACCCACTGTTACTAGGCTGTCATTGAAAATAAGAATTTGTTCTTAACTGACATGCCTAGTTAAATAAAGGTTAAAAAAAAGAAGAAAAAAAGAGCTGGTGTAACTGAGTCAGGTTTGTAGGCCTCCTTGCTCGCAAACACTTTTTCAGTTCTGCCCATACATTTCTATGGGATTGAGGTCAGAGCTTTGTGATGACCACTCCAATACCTTGACTTTGTTGTCCTTAAGCCATTTTGCCACAACTTTGGAAGTATGCTTGGGGTCATTGTCCAGTTGGAAGACCCATTTGCGACCAAGCTTTAACTTCCTGACTGACGTCTTGAGATGTTGCTTCAATATATCCACATAATTTCCCCCCCTCATGATGCCATCTATTTTATGAAGTGCACCAGTCCCTCCTGCAGCAAAGCACCCCCACAACATGATGCTGCCACCCCCGTGTTTCATGGTTGGGATGGTGTTCTTCAGCTTGCAAGCCTCCCCCTTTCTCCTCCAAACACAATGATGGTCATTATGGCCAAACAGTTCTATTTTTGTTTCTTCCGACCAGAGGACATTTCTCCAAAAAGTATGATCTTTGTCCCCATGTGCAGTTGCAAACCGTAGTCTGTTTTTTTATGGTGGTTTTGGAGCAGTGGCTTCTTCCTTGCTGAGCGACCTTTCAGGTTATGTCGATATAGGACTCATTTTACTGTGGATATAGATACTTTTGTACCTGTTTCCTCCAGCATCTTCACAAGGTCCTTTGCTGTTGTTCTGGGATTGATTTGCACTTTTCGCACCAAAGTACGTTAATCTCTAGGAGACAGAACGCGTCTCCTTCCTGAACGGTATGACGGCTGCGTGGTCCCATGGTGTTGCGTACTTGCGTACTATTGTTTGTACAGATGAACGTGGTACCTTCAGGCGTTTGGAAATTGCTCCCAAGGATGAACCAGACTTGTGGAGGTCTACAATTTTTTTTTTGAGGTCTTGGCTGATTTCTTTTGATTTTCCCATGATGTCAAGCAAAGAGGCACTGAGTTTGGTAGGCCTTGAAATACATCCACAGGTACACCTCCAATTGACTCAAATGATGTCAATTAGCCTATCAGAAGCTTCTAAAGCCATGACATCATTTTCTGGAATTTTCCAAGCTGTTTAAAGGCACAGTCAACTTAGTGTATGTAAACTTCTGACCCACTGGAATTGTGATACAGTGAATTATATGTGAAATAATCTGTCTGTAAACAATTGTTGGAAATATTACTTGTGCCATGCACAAAGTAGATGTCCTAACCAACTTGCCAAAACTATAGTTTCTTAACAAGAAATTTGTGGAGTGGTTGAAAAACGAGTTTTAATGACTCCAACCTAAGTGTATGTAAACTTCCGACTGTATGTAAACTGTATACTGTATTATAAACTGGGTGGTTCAAGCCCTGAATTCTGTTTGGCTGAAAGCCATGGTATATCAGACCGTACTATGGGTATGACAAAACATTTTGTTTTACTGCCCTAATTACGTTGGTAACCAGTTTATAATAGCAGTAAGGCTCCTCGGGGATTTGTGTCGTGCCTAAGAACAGCTGTTAGCCTTGGTATATTGGCCATATACCATCCCTCCTCGGGCCTTATTGCTTAATTATATTATACATATCCAAACATAGGTCCATAATATGACTGTTCCAGACCCCTTTTCATACCAGGATGGTGTCAAAATAACCCAATTAGAATGGCATCATCATAGCGTATAGGAATTTCACATTGACATGTCAACTTTAGTTTGATCGTCGAGAGTCTTTACGGATTAGCCAATTTATAAAACACACTATTAGAGTTGTGGTAGAGCAGTCTGGTACAAGTTTATATCTGTCACAGAGGTGGCGCTCTAGCGATGGTAGTGCTGTGTAGTCCAAGTCAGACACATTAGTGTGCATCATACGCGACCATCATGTTATGGAGATGACAGTTATAACTTCAACTCCATCAGCACTAATCAGTGAAACCGCTTGTGCTGTCAGGGCCAGACACAAACAAACAGTTTCCCTACTACCACTTCCTCCGCAGCTAGGCTAGCCAGAGGGGAGGGCAGGGACCTAGGGAGAGAGAGAGAGGGAAGGAGGGAAGTAGAAAAGAGGGAGAGAAAAAGAGAAAGAAATTGGGAATCTATTACTGAGGCGTTAGTACAGCAGGCCCTCTCTCCCTCCCGTAAACACACAGAAATGTGTTCAAGTGCAGAGGCTTTATAAGTTTCCCTTCTTGGGAGTAATGCGGTTTGAATGGCTGGTAAAATGGGACTGGGAGAATTTCATTCCCACTCTCTCCCCAGGGTAGTCACCTTTGGCCCACCGATGATATGAGACTTTTCTATTTTTCCCCCCTCTCTCCCTGTTCTCCCTCTCTCCATCTCTCCGCCTGATGGGGAGAAGAAATAAATCAGGGCACTGAAGCGATGGGGGACTGGCTGGGAGTTGTGGGACGGAAGGTGAGGTGGAAATGGGATTGGGGGTAATGGGGGGGGGGGCACAAGGCTTATTGGGGGGGTGTCAAGGCTTATTTATTTAGCAGAATGAGGCAGGTGTGTTGTCCAGGACCCAGATTAAAATAAATGCCACGCCATGGGAAGCCCGTATCACGGGGGGAGTGGGGTCCCTTTTCTGTCTGCTAGGACGCTCTTATCACAGTCTATTTAATTCACATATCAGCCCTATACACTAAGACCTGGTCCTGCTGAATGTCCCACTTTACCAGAGCCACAGACATCAGACATTCAGTGCTACCAATTGTCTGCTGCTGATACACTGCAGATTGATTGGAGATTATCCTTTGTTGCCCTTTTCTACATGCACTCATGCATTTCTTTGGAACTGAATGTTATCAGGAAATGTTTTCCAGGTAAAATTAACCATTTAGGTTAAGCCCGTGAGTCCATTTATAGTAAATGAGGTTGACTTGTGGAGAAGGAAATGTTCCAGGCCTCCTACTGGCCCCTATCCTAACATGAAGTCATAAAGTAATGGCCGTCCTCTCTCTCAGCACCCACTTAAACATGACTGATTGATTTTCAGGCGTGGTAACCATAGACGCACAAAACCCAGCGCTACAGAAAACATTTAGCCCTTTCCTTAACTCGCTTTTATGCACACAAATTGGGTAAAAGTCGTGACTCTGGGAAATGTAATCCTCTCAATGTATAAATAACATGCCATCGAGTGCCTGTTATGGTAATACTGTGGTGTATGGTGTGGCTATATGGTCCGGTTTTGGTCCTACCTGATGTTTAGGTAAGGTTTGACCTTGTGACATATACTGTGAATGATTCACGCCAACATATTCTGGGGAAAGAAAAACCTTTGAGATTTGTGGTTTGATATACTCTTTTGAGCACACAGTTAATCCGATGTTTGCATTGGCCGTGCAGCATTTACGGTGATATCACCTCTGCAGAAGTCATGGCATTCATACTTCTTCGCGGAGCTGCACAGGGTTGTTGAGCAGATCTGTTGTGAAGGAAGTTGTCAAGGAAGTGAGTTTGTGTTCATACAGGACCTCCCTCCCTCACTTATGCGGAGCCCTACGCATTGTTACAAAATGTGGGAGGCGCACGGCGATGCGATACGGAGCTCAGTTTTGCCTCCGCGTGCCTCCTGAGGCTCCGCAATTGCGTCACACCCTCCATACGGAGCCTACCGACCACATTTTCAGATCAAACATAAATTGGCTCTTAGTCATACAAACACACACCACTTCCATCAGCCAAATAGTAGGATACACAATACAAGAGCCTTCAATCCACCCCAGCATTAGGAAATTCAGTTACACTCAGCCCTGCATTCTCACTGCAATTTCCTCCCTGAGAGATAGTAAATGCACCTATTTTGACATCTCAGGTAAATGTACAGGGAACTACAGTGCATTCGGAAAGAATTCAGACCCCCTTGACTTTTTCCACATTTTGTTACGTTACGGCCTTATTCTAAAATGGATTCAATCATTTTCTAAATTAATCTATACACAATACCCCATAATGACAAAACTAAAACAGCTTTTTAAAAAACATAAATATCATATTTACATAAGTATTCAGACCCTTTGCTATGAGACTCGAAAGTGAGCTCAGGTGCATCCTGTTTCCATTGATCATTCTTCAGATGTTTCTGCAACTTGATTGGAGTCCACCTGTGGTAAATTCAATTGATTGGACATGATTTCGAAAGGCACACACCTGTCTATATTAGGTCCCACAGTTGACAGTGCATGTCAGAGCAAAAACCAAGCCATGAGGTCGAAGGAATTGTCCGTAGAGCCCCGAGAAAGGATTGTGTCGAGACACAGATCCGGGGAAGGGTACCAAAATATTTCTGCAGTATTGAAGATCCCCAAGAACACAGTGGCCTCCATCATTCTTAAATGGAAGAAGTTTGGAACCACCAAGACTCTTCCTAAAGTTGGGTGCCCGTCCAAACTGAGCAATCGGTGGAGAAGGACCTTGGTCAGGGAGGTGACCAACAACCCAATGGTCACTCTGACAGACCTCCAGAGTTCCTCTGAGGAGATGGGAGAACCTTCCAGAAGGACAACCATCTCTGCAGCACTCCACCACTCAGGCCTTTATGTTAGAGTGGCCAGACAGAAGCCACTCCTCATTAAAAAGGCACATGACAGCCCGCTTAGAGTGAAGCATGGTGGTGGCAGCATCACACTGTGGGGATGTTTTTCAGCGGCAGGTACTGGGAGACTAGTCACGATTGAGGGAAAGATGAATGGAGCAAAGTACAGAGAGATCCTTGATGAAAACCTGCTCCAGAGCGCTCAGGACCTCAGACTGGGGTGAAGGTTCCCCCTCCAACAGAACAACAACCCTAAGCACACAGCCAAGACAACGCACCTTGGGACAAGTCTCTGAATGTCCTTGAGTGGCCCAGCCAGAGCCCGGAAATGAACCCGATCAAACATATCTGGATAGATCTGAAAATAGCTGTGCAGCTACGCTCCCCATCCAACCTGACAGAGCTTGAGAGAATCTGCAGAGAAGAATGGGAGAAACTCCTTCAAATACAGGTGTGCCAAGCTTGTAACATTATACCCAAGAGGACTCAAGGCTGTTGTCGCTGCCAAAGGTGCTTCAACAGAGTACTAAGTAAAGGGTCTGAATACTTGTAATGTAATATTTCTTTTTTTTTTTTTTCCTTTTTCATAAATGTGCTTTGTCATTATGGTTTATTGTGAGTAGATTGATGAGGGAAACAAAACAATTGAATACATTTTAGAATAAGGCTGTAACATAACAAAATGTGGAAAAGTCAAGGGGTCTGAATACTATTCCCGTAGGCACCGTATGTCTAACTGCCATTAGACTCCTGTCTTCAAAGGACTCCTCTGTGTGTGTGCATGTTTGTGTGTGTGTGTGTGTTTGCATGCGTATGTGTGTGTTTATGTGCTTCTGTGTGTGTGCTTATGTGTGTGTGTGTGTGTGTGTGTGTGTGCACGTGTGTGTGTGCGGTAGTTTGTTTGTGTTAAAAGTAACAGGGAGAGAGAATTGGACAATTTGAGCAGGTTGTTTAGAGTTGTGTTCTGTTTACAGCGAGGTCACACTCTCCACCGTTAGCCCTGAACCTGTTCATTACTAGCCAGCAGCTTCCACCCGGCGACAAGACGTGAGCTGCCTTTGACCTTCTACCGCTGTCATTCGCCACCTCATGCGGAAAATCCTCTTGATTAGTGTGGTCGCCGTTATGACATCAGAGTGTTAGTTGCTGTGTACATGTGCACTTGTGTTTGTGTCATGCACTTTCTTATGTAGTAGCATGTGTGTGTAGTGTGTGTGAAAGGGTCAGCCTCTGTGTGTGTGTTTCTCACCTCCTTTTCTTCTTCCTCAGTTCTTTCAGGTCAGCGAACTGCAAGACAGTGCTGGCAGGTTGGGTTTTTTTCAGGCAGTGGAAGGTGCTATAGGAGACACATCAATAAGAGGACCCGCAGCAGCCAGCTCTGAGTTGGAAGTTAATGGAGCAGCCCTTCACAAACAATAAATCCCAAGGGGTCTCTTTCTTCTACTGGGTTTTCATTTATTTTATTTACATAGCTGGCTTTATGAGCTTTCATCAGCACGCCTGCTTATATGAGCACTCTAATGGCTTTTTGAAGCACTGCTTTGAGTTGGTGTTTGAATGTGTTGAGGGAATTGGCTGATCTTGGGCCTGCTAGTGAGTGCGTTTGTGTGCATGCGTGCGTGCAAGCATGCACAAGTGTGTGTATATGCATTTAAGTTTGTGGTGGGCTGTGTTCTCACCTGCTCTTGTGAAACAGAAACGTGTCCCCTTGTGTCTGGCCTTTTTAAAGTAACTGTCCATTGAACTTTTAAAAGCTCATATTCTGTTTGCTCATACCCAAATAATGTTGTTGACTCATCCTTTACTTGTAGTTGTTGCCAAAGCATAAATTTCAGAGAAAAAAACTCAGTTAAACCTCCTCTCAAACGTGTTTGCTTGGATAATGACATCATCCTCTTTGGCCGAGACATACACGTTTGTGATTGGTCCAGCAGCTTTTAAATTTCTTCCAAATTCTCCGGTGGGGAGGATCCTTCTCGAAGAATAGTGGAGATATGAGCTCAGGAATACACACAAGGAAGCTAGCTAGCATGTCAAGCAATCCACAGCTGGTGTTAGCAAAAAAGGACAACGCCTATGCAAAAACTATTTTGCCAGTCACTTCTATTTCAAATTCTGTGGTTTGTAAGAGTTGGCCTGCTGGCTGTTTAGAAGTAGTATGCTAAGGTTAGCATGCATTAGCTATCGAGGCTAACTTAGCTAGCAGGCTAGCCAACAAGAAAGCAAGCCAAAGCAGATGCTCCACAAAGCAATCATCTCGCCATTCCCTTCTATTTTAAATTCTGTGGTTTGTAGCTGAAATGTTTACGTCAAGAGGAAAACGAATAGCTGTTGTTGATTGATATAGGTAGCAGCAGTAACTAGCTAGCTTGTTAGGTAGCTAACAACAAAAATAGCAGGAATATAGTAACAAAGCAAAGGACAGAAATGACTGCATTTATTTCTGTTATACTAAAGTGCCCTAGTAGTTCCATTGTGCGTTTCCAATCCTGGATCCATCCATACTATTTGACTTGGTGCAGATGGGCTCGGGCAGTCTGCCCCACTGTCCACATGTAGGAGCTCATTTGAATATCCAAGTGTATGTGCAAGTCTCATTGACTGAGCTGTCCAATCTTTTTTTTTTTTCATTCATATTGTAATTCGTTGTAGGTAATATTTCATAAATAAATCTGAAACACTAGACAGATTGGGTGGCAGGTAGCCTAGCGGTTAAACCCAGAGCCAGCAAAGTGAAAAATATGGGTCCTGGCCCCATCACCCCCTCCCCTTCTCCCTCCTCCTCATCCTGTGTTGTTGATCCTGGTGGGCTGGAGGTGGAGGTGTCCCTTCCCGGCAACACTGCCCCAGAAAACAACCCTGTGTGTTGTGAGGGCAGAGGGAGGAAATCCCTTTGGTTAAATACCTCAGTGCCTGTGTGCGTGCGTGTGTCTGTGTGTGCGCGTGTGTGTGTTTGTGTGTGTGCGTGCCGAACAAGTGGGTTGGCTTACAGGAGCACGCCTTAATCTGCCTAAGAATAAATATAAATTAAATGGAGAGAAACACATAGTGATAAATGGGTGTTATGAGTAAGTTCAAAAAATATCCCTCCCTTTACTGCCTTCCCCCTTACTCCCCTAACACCCCCTACCTCTCCACAAAACCTTTCATTCGGTAAACAGATATAGGTCCATTTTAGGGCCATAATTGGTCCTGATGGAGGCATATTCCAGTGGTGGCTCTGCTGTGACTGTAGTCTGGGTCGGTTCTTCTGTTCTGTTATGTGTGAGGAGCCTGGGTCTGATAGGCTGGGGAATGGCCAGGCTGGCTGTAATGAACTGTGTGCAGGGGACTGTGGAGGACATTTAAAAATGAATGGGGAAGACTATTCTCTTAGCAGACATAGCTAAGCGCATGAATCTCTCTCTGTCTCTCTCTCTTTCTCACTCAAAATAAGGCTTTCTCTTTCTCTCTCTGTCTCTCTATTGTTTTATCCATTCCCTCTCTCTCTCTCTCTCTCTCTCTCTCTCTCCACTGCTTCTTCTCAGTTTTGCTCTTTCTTTCTCTCACTCATTCACTCTTTTCCTCTCAACTCCCCGTCCAGTGTTTTACCAGTCTAGTTATAGAGGTTTTCTCATTAAAGACCTCTAATCTAAACAGCCATTTGTTCAATAAACAATGCCATAAATTCACATAGATTGTGTGAATATAATCTACAGAATGACACACGAGTAGTGATACGTACCTAGTAAATTGCACAACTGAATGCATTCAACAGAAATGTGTCTGAATCCGAGAGGTGCGGAGGGGGCTCCCAATGATGTGATTTGTGTAATAAGACATACGAGTGTACAAAACATTAAGAACACCTTCCTAATATTGAGTTGCACCCCCTTTTACCCTCAGAACAGCCTCACTTCGTCGGGGCATGGACTCTACAAGGTGTCGAAGGTGTTCCACAGGGATGCTGGCCCATGTTGGCACCAATGCTTCCTACAGTTGTGTCAAGTTGGCCGGATGTCCTTTGGGTGGTGGACCATTCTTGATACACACAGGAAACTGTTGAGTGTGGAAAAACCCAGCAGCGTTGCAGTTCTTTACACAAACCGATGCCCTGGCACCTATTGCCATGCCCCGTTCAAAGGCACATCAAGCTTTTGTCTTGCCTATTCACCCTCTGAATGGCACACAGACACAATTCATGTCTCAATTGTTCAAGGTTTATAAATCCTTATTAAAACTGTCTGCTCCCCTTCATCTACACTGATTGAAGTGGATTTTAACAAGTCACATCAATAAGGGATCATAGCTCTCACCTGGATTCAACTGGTCAGTCTAGGTCACGGAAATGTTTAAATACACTCTTAATGTTTTGAATACTGAGTGGATAAGACGTGAAATATCTATTTGTTCATCTTTGAATTATAGATATTTCGGACTAGATTCAATCGGATTAACATCCGCATTGCGGTTGTTTTGGCGGTGTTGGAGGTGGAACTGCATTTAAACCCGTCACATCCACAAGCGGCTCATTGCGTTGCCTTATCGCGGACACTGTCATCGGATGCAACGAAACCACACCTGACGATAATCCAACAAATCCCACGCAGCCGCTTTACAAGTTCAAACACTCTAATTAGATTGATAGGCCATAAATCCCCCCATCCGAATTGCCGTGAAAACGTGCATTAGCCCAACATCAATGGTTTGACATTTGAGAGTCATTATTTTGAACATCGATAGAGCCTACAGTCCCTAGCAACGTTTTGAACTTCTAGCGCGGTAGGGATAATAAGGAAGGGTGTGGTTTGTAACACACATGAGAAGCCGCTCACCGAAATGTCAGCTCATTCAGTGCTTAATTTGAGCCGGATCCTGCCGGAACAGGATCCCGCACCTTTCCAGTTTGAACTTTTTCATTACGGGACCTATTTGGCCGGATCCGGTACCTCTGGTAAATTGAGCATTTATTTAGCAGTGTAAAAATTATAATAAAAGTGTTCAAAGTTCATTCGAGTTCACTCTTTGTTAATTCCCCCCCATAAAAAGTTATATGAAAAAGTTGATTGAGGTTGGGCTGGCCTGGGCTTATGGTTCGCGTATCATTTTTGCCTGTGTGTGTGAGACCAACGCGTGGCCGTGGCTGTGTGAGAAGCGCGCCTGTATCTCTCACAGAACTAGAATGAGATTCACTTTCTATGATCTCTCTCCTTCTCTCTGCTCTGATAGACATGAGCCTGCAACTCTCATCTCACCAGCGTTGCACTTCATCGTTTATTTCCTTATAGAATCGTAGCTGCGCGAAGTGTTCGGAAAGAGCTGCAGCGCCCCTGATGAATTGAAATCAATTTGCCAAAGTTATAGAATTACCTCTGTCTGTTCAGAAAGAAATTCAATAATTCACAGTAGCCTACTAAACCACGAGAAGGCTACAGAGGATCAACAGCTTCCTAAAATAAAATGCCTAGCTGTGGATTGTGTGTAGCCCAATACCAAGGACTACAGTCTGGCAAAATCTGTCAATGCAGACAAAACAGGCCTTTCCCAATATTTTAAATACAATCACGGGAAAACACAGGTTAGAAAGCAAATGGCTCCTGCTGAAAAGAGAAGACTAATCTGTCTGCTGTAGGCTACCAAAATATTTGATCAACTTCCAAATATTATTACAAAGTAAAACAAGAGAGAGATATAGGCTTTTGGCACAAACGCATCAGCCAACACTGTGAGTAAAATGTGCATCATTGGGGGAGTCAGTGAAACTGGAAAGCATTGTTAGGACTATTATTTCCTCCTCATATTGTAGCCTACAATATGTGTGTCTTCACACACTTAGGCCTAGGCTATTGATGGATTCAAGACAAGGTCAATTTTTATTGATGTCAGATTCAGTTTGTCACTGTCAAAGCCAAAAAGCTCTCACAGTCTCATGTCAGAATTAGACGTTCATCCTTGTTTCTTAAACGTCAAATGTTGACGTGTTTAAGGTTAGGTTGAGGCATTAACTTCGAATTTTGAAGGTTAGGGTTAAGTTTAGGCATTAACTCCGAAATCTTAAGGTTAGGCATTAACTCCGAATGGTTAAGCTAAGGGTAAGATTAGGTAGGTTACTTTCTAAATGTAATCCGTTCCAGTTACTAGTTACCTGTCCAAAATTGTAATCAGTTATATAATTTTTGGATTACCCAAACTCAGTAACTTAATCTGATTACATTCAGTTACTTTTAGATTACTTTCCCCTTAAGAGGCATTAGAAGAAGACAAAAATGTATGTTACCAATTGAACGACATCTATTGCAGGATAAATCAGTGTTAAAGTTTACATAGCTGGCCATATATGGATGTTACATTTTACATTATGGGTTGGTTATGTGGGCTTCTTCTAACCCATCACTTTCTACTACATTAAATTATATATTTACATTAATATAAAGTACCAGTCAAAAGTTTGGACACACCTACTCATTCAAGGGTTTTTCTTTATTTTTACTATTTTCGACATTTTAGAATAATAGTGAAGACATCAAAACTATGAAATAACCCATATGGAATCATGTAGCAACCAAAAAACTGTTAAACAAATATATTTTTGAGATTTTTCAAAGTTGCCACCCTTTGCCACGCTTGGAATTCTCTCAACCAGCTTCATGAAGTAGTCACCTGGAATGCATTTCAATTAACAGGTGTGACTTGTTCAAAGTGAATTTGTGGAATTTCTTTCCTTCTTAATGCATATGAGACAATCAGTTGTGTTTAGATAAGGAAAGGGTGGTGTACAGAAGACAGCCCTATTTGGTAAAAGACCAAGTACATATTATGGCAAGAACAGCTCAAATAAGCAAAGAGAAACGACATTCCATCGTTACTTTAAGACATTAAGGTCAGTCAATGCGGAATAGTTCAAGAACTTCTTCAAGTAAAGAAGCAAAAAGCTATCAAGAGCTATGATGAAACTGCTCTCATGAGGACTGCCACAGGAAAGGAAGACCCAGAGTTACCTCTGCTACGGGGGATAAGTTCAGTAGAGTTACCAGCCTCAGAATTTGAAGCCCAAATAAATGCTTCACAGAGTTCAAGTAACAGACACATCTCAACATCAACTGTTCAAGGAGACTGCGTGAATCACAGCATTCTGCAGTGATACGCCATCCCATCTAGTTTGCGCTTAGCAGGACTACAATTTGTTTTTCAACTATACAATGACCCAACATACCTCCAGGCTGGGTAAGGGCTATTTGACCAAGAAGGAGTGTGATGGAGTGCTGCATCAGATGACCTGGCATCAACAATCACCCGACCTCAACCCAATTGAGATGGTTTGGGATGAGTTGGAAAAGCAGCCAACAAGTGCTCAGCAGTGGGAACTCCAAGACTGTTTGAAAAGTATTCCAGGTGAAGCTTGTTGAGAGACTGCCAAGAGTGTGCAAAGCTGTCATCAAGGCAAAGGGTGGCTGCTTTGAAGAATATAAAATATAAAATATATTTTGATTTCTTTAACACTTTTTTGGTTGCTACATGATTCCATTTGTGTTATTTCATAGTTTTGATGTCTTCACTATTATTCTACAATGTAGAAAACTGTCAAAAAAAGTAAAGCCCTTGAATGAGTATGTGTGTCCACATTTTTGATTGGTACTGTACATCATTTATAAATCCACAAATGTATGTAGTAACTACAGATTGCCCCTTTAAGTCTACCAAACGTGTACGAGTTTGTGCATGTGTCCATTAGGCCTATGGATTTATTTTATCAGCATTAATTAGATTGAGCAATAAAAGCCCAATTTTTATTCCATAGGCTGGGATCCACACTATGCAGCTGTTGCAAGAATGTATCATTCACTGGCCGTCCACTGGTTAAAAAACAATGATTGATAGGCAGGGTAAACATCTTGAATTCAACCATTACTGGTTTGAAATACACATTTAAATTTGTGATCAGCCATCCACAACAGCCACAATCCATACGGTGCAAATAGCTAAACGAGAGCGCAGCAGTGTGATTCACATCAACGCGCTACGTAGATATCAATAATAAGTGATATCTGTATCGCCGTAGACTACACCACTACTGTCATCCTTACCTCCAAGTGTTTATTCAAGTTGGATCATCTTTGGATGCCGACAGCAGTCACACCATTGGAAGACATAGCTTGGGCTGAAAACAACTTTCTATCACTCCATTTCAACATGCAACCTTCGGCACCAGAGGCAGATGTTACGCCCATCCTCGTCCACAACACCTTAGCGAAACCCGAAACCTACTTGAAGGTAACAGTGCTCGCTGTTGCCCCTAGTGGCCGGTTTCCATGTCATTTTCCGACGTCCTCAGATATGGATGGGCATCTAATACTGACTTGTATCACAGGTGACATGGCTGGTCAAAGTAGCCTGTCACTTCGATCATTTGTGCGGTATTAAAAAAGATTCAGTCAAAGTCTCCAGTCGTAAAATGATGCAGAATGCGGATGTCGGCCAATGCTGGTTAGCGCTTCAAAATGTTTTATACTGTATTTGTATTCACATGGCTCGAGATTTGAATGGTATTTTTGTACAGCATTGTTAAAAAATCGAAACAATAACTCTTGTCAATACTATCTCTTCTCACTGTTTATAAGACAGACAGCAACCATCTCAAAGGGCCTGAGGGTAGCAAGATTATTTGAATAGATTTGTTCTACAGGTGGACAAATAGTATTTTCCCAAGCCCTCGGCTATGTAGTACATTTCACTGTGATATCTTTATCACTGAAAACCTAATGCTATGATTGAGATGATAACTGAATATGTTGTATTGTGTGTGTGTGTGTGTGTGTGTGTGTGTGTGTGTGTGTGTGTGTGTGTGTGTGTGTGTGTGTGTGTGTGTGTGTGTGTGTGTGTGTGTGTGTGTGTGTGTGTGTGTGTGTGTGTGTGTGTGTGTGTGTGTATCAGTATGTGTTTTTTGTTCTTTCTATTTGAAATCTAAGAAAAATACAAGTATATACAGGATTCAGTCTCCTTATTGTCATTCAGCCCCACCAGCACAGGCAGCAGCAGTGGGGCAGCCTCTCCTGTCCTCTCCAGACAGAGTTAGTCTAGACCAGACTAAACATCATCCTGGGAGAGTGCTGTTTACAGTGTGCAGACAGGAAGCTTTGCAAACGATGTGAACCTCCCTGACAGGGAGAGAGATAAATGTACGCTGGGCTAAATGAAGGAAGGAGGGCCTCAAATGAGGCGTCACAGGGAAACACCCGGTCGGTGCGGGGTTTGAACCACTCTCCAGAGTCGAGGGCAGGGGGGGGGGTGCAGGGAAGGTTTTTGGGTAACAGGTGGGAGGTATGGCGTGGCCTCGTTAACAAGACTGTTATTGTGTTGTCCTGTCCTGCTTCACTGACCGTCAGCTGGAGGGCTCACCCCTGTGCCCCTAACCCGGATACTCACACACACACACACACACACGCACGCACGCACGCACACACACACACACACACACACACACACACACACACACACACACACACACACACACACACACACACACACAAATACACATTCCCTAAATTGACGGTTGGAGGTCCATAATTTAATTTGGAGGCGATCAGTGATATTTCCAATGCAGTGGCCTGACTCGCCCTAGTAGAGAGGCATCTGTTCCCCTTTCTGTGCCACTAGACTAGCATTCTGTCACAAGGCTTTAGTGGCCCTCACACACACATAAACACACACACATACACGAACCCCCCCCCCCCACACCCACCCCACACCCACCCCTCACACACACACATGCACACACTGCTTGTCTAACGCACCCACACAATGCCCTGGGGTGCTCCTGCAGTTCTGTAACATTAGCCATCAACAATGCCCCTTCCACCTCCCTCCTGTTTACTCTGCGAGAGAGTTAAAGTCTCCCACTTAAAGGATTACCTTACGCTACCCCAAGCACCCGCCGCTCCCTCCACGCCACCTCCACCCGCTCCTGGCCAAGATGACAGCTACACAAAAGAAGGAGATGAAAAACATAGGGGTCCGCTGATTGAAATGGCCTTTGTCCTCTCCCTTTCTGCCTCTCTCCTCATCTCTCTACCTGCCAGACACGTTTCCTCATCTCAACGAGGAGCTGCTTACCAGTCATATACTCTGGAGTCAACATGGGCCAGCATCCCAGTGGAACGCTTTTAACACCTTGTAGAGTCCATGCCCCGACGAATTGAGGCTGTTCCGAGGGCAAAAGGGGGTGCAACTCAATATTAGGAAGGTGTTCCTAATGTTTTGTACACTCAGTGTACACGTGACTAGTAGTTAGGGCATATCAGCTCTGTGATAATGAGAGGTGAGGCTTTAACAGAACACAGAGGTTCTCTTTCTCTGTACTATCAGTCAAGTGGCATTCAAGTGGTCTGACATCAGGCTAACAAAGCATCCCTCCTGGGTTGGGAGGAGTCCTGTAAGCACTGGGGCGGGGATATGCACCTCTCAGTCCCCTGACTTGTTAGCTGACTGAGTCATTGTAGCTCTCCTCTCTTCTGCTCTCTCCTCTGGAAGGGTTATTATGTCCTAACTCAAGGCTGAGAGCTGAAGGCCTGCCTGGCTGGCTGAGAAGGAGAGGGCCCAGGGGTTGCCTGACACAGAGCAGTGGTGTATTTCCCTTGATCAACCAGGTTTTGGTAAAGTTCATGGTGCCGTTGACCTTAACAAGGGCCCCGGGACCAGTGGAAGATAAATAACCCCATAACATCAAAGATCCACCACCATATTTTACAGTAGGTGTGATGTTATATTTCTGCATCTGCTTCCATTTTGAGATGCCAAATCCACCACCTGTGTGCGTGGCCAGAGAGCTCTGTTTTCATGTAATTTGACCATAGCACTGGTTCCAATGCAAGGGCCAAGAGGGAAGTCCATAAGAGCAGACAAAGCATATCAAGGATCTGGAAAGATTCTGTATGTAAGAATGGTCTAAGATCCCTCCCAATGTGGTCTGTGTCTTTATCATTGCGAGTATTGAAAACAGGGGTGCCTGTATTTGTATAACTTATTTTGTATTCTCTTTTGTTCATCTTTACCAAGGGTGCCAATCATTTTGAGCCTGGTTGTATGCATACCGTGCTGTGGCGTGCGTGACAGGAAAGGACAGAAGCTGCAAGCTGTTATCCCTCTCTAACCCTCTTCCCGCCTTCACAAAAGCCCCTGGAAAGGTCTGGGGGATTCAGAGGCCTCCGATGTCGCCCAATACCCTCTTAATTAAGGCTCTCCCGGGGCAGGAAACGCCAGGCTTAAGGGGTATCGGGGCCCAACAGACTGGCACAGAGATGCCGGCTCCCCAAAACCCACCTCTCTGGACAAACATTCAGCAGGGATTGAGCCACTTTGCACTTCTATTTGTAGCTACTCAGTGGGGCCTCATCTTCCCTTCTCTCCAACGTGTTATTTACACGCACGCACACACACGGGCGTGCAGGCGCATAGAGGCACACGCACGCACATGCACAAACACATACTCGCACACACACACACACACACACACATAAACACACACACACACCACATGCACGTCACCATAAATGCACTGCATATACACTTGCGTTCATTGATACAGCAGCAGACTTACATGCAAGCACACACACCAAAAGCTCTCTTTCAAAAACACACTTCGAACTCACACGCACACCGAGCAACACTGACACTCACATTACCATAGTCACGGCTGCCCTCTGAGGAATGCAGTAGACAGCTGACTACTGGAGCTTATGAGAAAACTCAGTTGTCAAGAGAGAGAATTTACATGAGCCAGCCGCCTGCAGTTTATGTGCTGTGTATGACCCCCAAATGCCAGCCACAGCAGGTATATGTAAGTGTGTGTGTGTGTGTGTGTGTGTGTGTGTGTGTGTGTGTGTGTGTGTGTGTGTGTGTGTGTGTGTGTGTGTGTGTGTGTGTGTGTGTGTGTGTGTGTGTGTGTGTGTGTGTGTGTGTGTGTGTGTGTGGACGTGTTTAAATATTCTTGTGGAGAGCAGAAGTACCCACAAGAATAGTAAACTAACAAATATTGGACCAACTGGGGACATTTTGTTGGTCCTCACATGGTCGATTGCTACAGTATTTCTAGGGGTTTAGGATTAAGGTTAGAATTAGGGTTAGAATTATGTTAAGGGTCAGGGTTAGGAGCTAGGGATAGTTTTAAGGTTAGGGTTAAGGTTAGGTTTTTGGGCTAAGGTTAGGGTTAGGGTTAGGGTTAAGGTTAGGGTTAGGGTAGGAGTACAGGTTAGGGTTAGAGATAGGTTTAGGGGTAGGGGTTAGGGAAATAGGATTTTGAATGAGACTGAATTGTGTGTACCCACAACGATAGCTGTACAAGAATGTGTGTATGTGTGTGTGTGCCTGCGTGCATTCGTGTGTATATAAGTGAGAATGTGTGTGTGACCAATAGCCAGCCGTGGAAAGCCTGATCCCACAAGGACTCCAAGTCGTTTGATGTTGCTTTCCTGACCTTGCGAGGTGTGTGAAACTGAATCCTGTTCAGAGCATGGCGAGAGCGTGTAAGGAGTTTAAACTTACCTTTCACATGACAGCATTTTGTCAAGAAGGCTAGCTATTTCACTGTCATCCTTGGAGGTCACTGTGTAGGCTTCTCTCCATCACCCCTTTATAACATTATGGTAACAGCTTTACATTTGAGCTCTGTTATTTTCCCTTTTCAAAATGATCCAAAACCATCCATGAAGTACTGTAATCTGCTCTATGTTTGAACATAAGTAAGTACTGTGATATTTGCGTGTGTGTGTGTGTGTGTGTGCGTGCGCGCGCGCGCGCGTGCGTGCGTGCGTGCGTGCGTGCGTGTGTGTGTGTGTGTGTGTGTGTGTGTGTGTGTGTGTGTGTGTGTGTGTGTGTGTGTGTGTGTGTGTGTGTGTGTGCGTGTGTGATACTGTAAACTAGTGTCACACAACACAACTAAATTCTTAAGTAAGTACTGTGATATTTGCGTGTGTGTGTGTGTGTGTGTGTGTGTGTGTGTGTGTGTGTGTGTGTGTGTGTGTGTGTGTGTGTGTGTGTGTGTGTGTGTGTGTGTGTGTGTGTGTGTGTGTGTGTGTGTGATACTGTAAACTAGTGTCACACAACACAACTAAATTCTTAACGAGGTGCTTAAGCCAAACAAACTAAACATACATTTTTACCACTCTGAGACTAAACCAAAACAAAATGGATTGAAACATTAAGGTAACTAACTATTCACTGACTGTGTTAAAGAGTCTCTGACCGGGGCAAGTTAATGCCTCTCTGCTGGCCTACTATGTTCTTAGGTCATTCATTTTCCGTGAAATACCAGTGACCCGTTGAAACCCATGGCACTTCAGTATGGCATGTCACAGACCTGCCCTAAAATACAGGACCGCAGGACAACAGCAAAACAGGTGGCTACTGTTGCTCACAAACAGCTACATTACCCGGTAAACACACACACATGCATGAACGAACATACCGAGATGTACCTTACTCACTGCAAACACCTGAACACCATATACACTGAGTATGCCAAACATTAGGAACACCTTTCTGATATCGAGTTGCACCCCCTTTTGCCCTCAGAACAGACTCAATACAGGGTGTGGAGCGTTCCACAGGGATGCTGGCCCACTGTGACTCCAATTATCAACAGTTGTGTCACATAGCTGGATGTCCTTTGGGTGGTGGACCATTCTTGATTCGCACGGGAAACTGTGCTTGACACATTCAAACCGGTGCACCTGGCACCTACTACCATACCCCGTTCGAAGGCACTTCAACCTTTTGTCTTGCCCGTTCACCCTCTGAATGGCACACATACACAATCCATGTCTCAATTGTCTCGAGGCTTAACAATCCATCTTCAACCTGTCTCCTCCCCTTCATCTACGCTGATTGAAGTGGATTTAACAAGTGACATCAATAAGGGATCATAGCTTTCACCTGGACTCACCAGGACTCACCTGGACTCACCTGGACACTCTGTGTCATGGTGTTCTTAATAAGGTTTTGTATACTCAACGTATATACACACACACACACACATACACACACGCGCGCACACACACACACACACACATATGTCACGTCAAACACAGTGCACATGCACACGTTGGGTCCTTGCACTATTTCTATAGATGCGACCTCTGGTCTCCAGCCTCCAGGGTAGTCCACAGAACAGATTTCAGAGGAAGGATTCATATCCCTAGGGATGGTTAATATGCTGCTATTACTGCACTCTAATCCTCAGTAAACCCAGCCAGGTTGTCCTACGGTATATTGAGTGATACTACTAATTATGCATTTCTACTCAAAGAAGTGCTCACCCTCACCCTTTGCCTCTCTTTACTCCCTGTGGGGGGTCCAGACACTTACACCTCACCCTCAGAGCTTTTGAACCCCAAGCGTTACCTCTCCATTACCCCTGCTTTACGCTTCAACCTCACCTCACCCCCTTTTGACTCCCCCTACCTCTCCCCCTCTGCCTCTCACCAACACCAGGCCGTTTCCTCTCTCTCTTCTCCCCTCTACAAATATGTTCTTGGAGTCCATCCCAGAGTGTTCTGGCATGGGCCCATTCCCAATCTGTGTTCTCATGTCAGGGGATCTAAGAGTGAGGGAGGGGGGACACCCGGCCCGTGCAGTCACCAACAGCCCCCGACAGACCACCCCTCGCTGGTCCCCATGTGAAAAAACTGCTGTGGTGATTGTTCATAGCATTCATCATCCTCCAAGGGAGTCTTAAGCTGAGTTCCTCTCTAAAAATACAAATATTTTACCAGTAATGGAAATTGTGACTCTGTGCTTTGTAAAGCAGCCAGAGAGGGAGGGGTGAGTGAGGGCAGGGAGAAGGGTGAGAGATTGGTGAGTGAGAAACGGGAGGCGAGAGAGGGGAGATGTAGGGGTGAGAGTCACACTCACGGTCAGGGGCTATGGGAGATGAGAAGGGGATGAGAGGACAGAGGAGTGAGTGCCCTGCTGGCCAATCTTTTGATCAGGATGCTGAGTCAGATCGTTGGAGTGAGAGAGCTTGTCAGCTGTGCTCCCATGGACACCGGCACAGACAGACAGACAGACAGACAGACAGACAGACAGACAGACAGACAGACAGACAGACAGACAGACAGACAGACAGACAGACAGACAGACAGACAGACAGACAGACAGACAGACAGACAGACAGACAGACAGACAGACAGACAGACAGACAGACAGACAGACAGACAGACAGACAGACAGACACTTCAGCCATTGACTATATGGGATTTTTACAGGAACAGGTCACATGGTCAGGAAGACCTCAGGGCACTATTACCAACCTAGAGCCAAGACACACTAGAGAGCTCTCTGAGGGGACAGAAAGGGGACAGTGAAGGTGCTACTAAACATGCACTCTTTGCTTCTATCTGTTTTATATCTCTCTCTCTTCTCGTTGCTCAAAGGCTTTACTTTCTTTACCAATCTATACCTTGTTTTGCCTTCAGATGTCTTGCAAAGATCTCTTTCACCCCCCCCCCCCCATGCAGTTATTCTCATTTATTTTACCATTGATAATAGCTATATCAAAGTAGTGTGACTTTGATGCAGGGAAATGTCCGAAAACAGCTCCTGATGAGACACACAACCAGGTTTTCATTGGATGAGCGCAATTTGGGACGAGGGCCAGGGAATATGTGCGCCGAAGCTGGAGCCACCAATATGAGAACAGGGTGCTCCAGCCTCTAGCTCACCTAGAGGAGACATAAGGCTAATACTAGGCCTGACTGGCAGCCCCCATCGTGCCCTAATTCAAATGAGCACACATACAGACTGGTGATTTCCATAAAGATGGCTTGACACAGCTTTGCTTAAGAATAAGTCGACTGAAATAGGTGGCTTAGTGGTTAAATGTCAGGGTGTGATGTGGTCTGTGAAGGGTCATGGGATACCAGGGAGGGAGACAGAGTGAGAGACAGAGACAGAGACAGAGAGCAATGAAGAGGACACGAAAAGTGCACAGGCTGACTGACGTTCAACTCCTATTGTCCACATGAATGATCTACTCTGCTAGAATACAAATAGAATAAAAATAAGACCAACAATGTATAAGTCGCTAAATAAATATGAATGGATAGATCGATAATCGGTCACAACCATGTCATAATATGTCATAACCGCTGACATAACTTGTCATAACCTGTCATAATATGGTCATAACACTGTCATGACACATATTTAGACCTGTTGTGACATATATTGTGTTATTTTATGGCTGGTTATGACCCATACATAAAAGTGTCATAACCCACAAAATCTACCACACAGGGCAAAACATTCCATTACACCATAGCCTACATGTGAACAGTATTGTTATGTTATAATTTAATTGTTTTATTGACCATGTTAAATTCTCATTGTAATTACCCACACGTTGACGTCAGACATGCAGGACCAGATTTCAGGAGCAGGACAAGACACCCTCTTTTTGACTGATGACTGACATAAAGACATGTGCGTGATAGGCCTATCTTGCTTATATGATAATGATGGTCATAATGCTTCTTGACAGTGTCATGCAGTGTCTTTTCTTAGTCCAAGTAAAGTGACAGAGGATGCTCAGAATACTTCATGACGGTATCACGAAGTGCATTTTCTACAAGTTATTTAAAATATGAGGAAAGTAACATGACTGTAAATAATTCATTGCAACAGCATCAAAGGATTGAAGAAACTTCTTCGCAGGGAATTTTTAGTTTGTTTTTATTTTTATTTATGACATAAAATATCGATCCCTGAATGCTGATTTGCTGAAAGCCGTGGTATATCAGACCGTATATCACGGATATAACAAAAATGTATTTTTACTGCTCTAATTACGTTGGTAACCAGTTTATAATAGCAATAAGACACCTCTGGGATTTGAGGAATATGGCCAATATACCATGGCTAAGGACTGTATCCAGGTACTCCGTGTTGCGTTGTGCCTAAGAACAGCCGTTTGGTATATTGGCAATATAGCACACACCCTCGTACCTTATTGCTTAAATATGTCACAACAGGTGTAAATATATGGGTCATTACAGTGTTAGGACCATATTATGACAGGTTATGACAAGTTAAGTCAGCAATTATGACATATTATGACATGGTTATGGCCATGTCATATTGTGTTATGACACTGGGTGTAAAGTAAAGTGTTACCATAAAATCACACTTGTATTCTATTCTATACAATAGATACAGTTACACCCTAATATTGACTTCTTCCTATAGGGGGATATGTCTAAATCCCAAATTGCACCCTATTCCCTATATGGTGCACTACTTTTAACCAGAGCCCTATCAAAAGTAGTGCACTTCTAAGGAAATAGGGTGTCATTTGGGATACAAAATGTACAGCCCCCCCATGAAAGGTCAGTGAATTGATGTGTGTGTTTGAGACAAGGGCACTTCGCAAGATGTCTGAAGGGCAGCTGTGTTATTCCAAGGCCTGCCTTTTACTGTGACCCACCAGTTGGCTCCTGGGCCCTTTTGAATGCTCTGGATTCCTAGAGATAATAATAGTCCAAGTGCAGCCCTGTGGGGAGCTCCGAGAGAGGCAACCACTTCTCCCTTACCTCACTGACCGCCCCTGCCTGCCAAAGACCCTGCTCCGCAGCACTACAGTGTTTACCCTGCTGACACATTACCCTCTGAACTTCACTGCTCCTCCTGGCCTGCACACCTCTCTCTCCTTCTTCTATCCTCGCTGTTTATCTCACTCAAGCATGCCACCTAGAATGAGGCATGAACCATTGTATTGGGCATAGTAGGCTATGCTAGTATTGATGTGAGGGAATGAGTGAGTAAGTGTGTGAATGAGTATGAGCACATATGCCAGTGTGTGCAGGCCTATATGTCTCCCTGTGTTTGTGCATGCTCATTGATCCCTCTCCGTTTTCAGTGTGTGTCTGGGTGTGTTTGATGTTTGCCTCAAACAGCTGATAACTATCAGCACCGTTAAGCTGATTAAAGTTCACTGTGGCCATGCTGCCTCATCTGCATGTTGGTTATCTCTCATTAGATTCATATCACATTCTGTCACTGAGCAAGGCCTCGACTGGGACGTCTTCGCACTTTACCCTGTGCACCCGCACACACACACACACACACACACACACACACACACACACACACACACACACACACACACACACACACACACACACCATCACCCCTTATGCCACAGGCAAACAACAACACTAATGCGAGGAGCTCGCTAGTCAAGAACTTGAGGCTTCTCAGCTCGTGTCACCAACACGTCGTTGCTGTTGTCACGGCGACACATCATCTGGGTCTGTTCCCAAGGCTGTTCATGTCCCTGGTCTTATCAAGGTCATTAAACAGCATCTCTCTCTTTCATCTCATCTGCACCCTTTCATCTCATCTGTCTATCCCGGTAGAAAGGGAGTTGCAGGGCATAGATTCAATTCTCTGCTATCTGCATGGATATCTGGCTGGCTGGCTGGCTCTGTCCAAGTATCTGATGCTATGCTTTGTTATGTTACGCTATCAGAGGTAGTTACAAAACCTCCCCATTAATTCACCTTCTCTATGTGAGGAATGTAATCATATGTAATAGGGCCATATCGCGCTGTGCTGTGCTGTGTTGTATGATGACCATTGTGTTGTATGATGAAGGGCCTGCCATGACGCTTGTATTGGACTGATCATCAAGTTGCCAAAACATTGGGGATCAGTATATAATCGAATCACATTTAAACCAAATCTGATCATGTCAAAGCATAATTGCTTTCGTGAGGAACTGCATTTAATACAGAGCTGGTGCCGTTGGCGACGATTGTACATTGGCAGACGACATGTGATGCATACGATACCATCTGACCTTATGTATTGGTGGACGTCACACATATTGAACTCATTACACGGAAATGGCATAGATACACCATCAATCTTCCATGAAATGTATCCTGAAGACCAAGGGATGATATTTATTTACTTTAGTTCCATGCTTTTTTTCCAGCTGGTGGATAGCACACTAAAATATTTAGCCATCAATGGAAATGTCATAGGCATTCATAGTATAGCTAACGCAGTAACCCCTGGTCATCAACTCTCTGGCATCAATTAGCCACCTAATGGATTTATTATTTGTTTGTCTATTTGATGAATCAATAATGACACATCCATATTGATACCGGACCAGTATAGCATAATAACTGACAGTATTTTATGGGAAGCAGGATTCCTCAGATGTCGTATTGTTGAAAATGGAGGCACACACACACACACACACACGCGCACGCGAGCACACGCACGCACACACACACACACACACACACACACACGCACGCGAGCACACGCACGCACGCACACACACACACACACACACACACACACACACACACACACACACACACACACACACACACATGGGTACCCTGGTTGCCTGTAGTCCATCCTAATGTGTGTCTTAGAGGAGAACAGAGCAGCCCTGTGTCCCAGCCTGCTGGTCTGCTCGCCTGGTCTGCTGACTCATGTCCCCCCCCCCTGAGAGGCCACTGTCTGAGGGTTGAAGGGGTATGACTGGGTGGGTGTACTGGTGCAGGGAAGGGGGGAACAAAGCAAGGTGCACACTCTGATTCATAATTTCCCAGCAGACAGGATGAGGTGTGGAGGAACCAGGAGGGTTGTCATTATCATTAAGTGACCCACTCTAGTATCAGCCCCCCACAACCATAACCTTAACCAATAGTAGGAAAAAGGCAAAACTGACCCAAGATAAGCATCTAGGACTTTACAGTGCCTTACAAAAGTACTCATCCCGTTTGGCGTATTTTTCCTATTTTGTTGCATTACAACCTGTAATTTAAATAGATTTTTATTTGGATTTCATGTAATGAACATACACAAACTACTCCAAATTGGTGAAGTAAAATGAAAAAAATAACTTGTTTTAAAAAATTCAAAAAAATCAAAAATGGAAAAGTGGTTTGTGCATATGTATTCACCCTCTTTGCTATGAAGCCCTTAAATAAGATCTGGTGCAACTAATTACCTTCAGAAGTCACATAATTTGTTAAATAAAGTCCACGTGTGTGCAATCTAAGTGTCACATGATCTGTCACATGATCTCAATATATATACACCTGTTCTGAAAGGCTCCAGAGTCTGCAACACCACTAAGCAAGGGGCACCACCAAGCAAGCGGCACCATGAAGACCACAGAGCTCTCCAAACAGGTCAGGGACAAAGTTGTGGAGAAGTACAGATCAGGGTTGGGTTATAAAAAAATATCTGAAACTTTGAACATCCCATGGAGAACCATTAAATCCATTATTAAAAAATGGAAAGAATATGGCACCAGAACAAACCTGCCAATAGAGGGCCGCCCACCAAAACTCACAGACCACGCAAGGAGGGCATTAATCAGAGAGGCAACAAAGAGACCAAAGACAACCCTGAAGGAGCTGCAAAGCTCCACAGCGGAGATTGGAGTATCTGTCCATAGGACCACTTTAAGCCGTACACTTTACAGAGCTGAGCTTTACGGAAGAGTGTCCAGAAAAAAGCTTAAAGTAAAAAATAAGCAAGTTTGGTTTTCACCAAAAGGCATGTGGGAGACTTCCCAAAGATATGGAAGAAGGTTCTCTGGTCAGGTGAGACTAAAATTGAGCTTTTTGGCCATCAAGGAAAACGGTAGGTCTGGCGCAAACCCAACACCTCTCGTCATCCCGAGAACCACATCCCCACAGTGAAGCAGGGTGGTGGCAGCATCATGCTGTGGTCAGCGGGGACTGGGAAACTGGTCAGTATTGAAGGAATGATGAATGGCGCTAAATACAGGAAAATTCTAGAGGGAAACCTGTTTCAGGCTTCCAGAGATTTGAGACTGGGACAGAGGTTCACCTTCCAGCAAGACAATGACCCTAAGCATACTGCTAAAGTAACACTCGAGTGGTTTAAGGGGAAACATTTAAATGTCTTGGAATGGCCTAGTCAAAGCCCAGACCTCAATCCAATTGAGAATCTGTGGGGGCTAGGGGGCAGTATTGACACGGCTGGATAAAAAACATACCCGATTTAATCTGGTTACCACTTCTACCCAGTAACTAGAATATGCATATACTTATTACATATGGATAGAAAACACCCTAAAGTTTCTAAAACTGTTTGAATGGTGTCTGTGAGTATAACAGAACTCAAATGGCAGGTCAAAACCTGAGAGATTCCTTTACAGGAAGTGGCCTGTCTGACCATTTCTTGAACTTCTTTTCCATCTCTATCTTTTACTAAGGATCTCTGCTCTAACGTGACACTTCCTACGTCGTCCATAGGCGCTCAGAGCCCGGGAAAAAACAGAATGTCGTCATCCCAGCCCCAGGCTGAAACACATTATCGCCTTTCTCAAGTGGCCGATCAAGGGACACTGGGCTTAGGCGCGTGACCCGACCGCCCCCGCCTTTGTGATTTTTTCCTCTGTTTGCCGAAAAGGAGATTCCCTGTCGGAATATTATCGCTTTTCTACAAGAAAAATGGCATAAAAATTGATTTTAAACAGCGGTTGACATGCTTCGAAATACGGTAATGGAATATTTAGAATTTTTTTGTCACGAATTGCGCCATGCGCGCGACCCTTCTTTACCATTTCGGATAGTGTCTGGAACGCACGAACAAAACGCTATTCGGATATAACGATGGATTATTGTGGACCAAACCAACATTTGTTATTGAAGTAGCAGTCCTGGGAGTGCATTCTGACGAAGACAACAAAAGGTAATCAAACTTTTATAATAGTAAATATGATTATGGTGAGTGCTAAACTTGCCGGGTGTCTAAATAGCTAGCCCGTGATGCCTGGGCTATGTACTTAGAATATTGCAAAATGTGCTTTCACCAAAAAGCTATTTTAAAATCGGACATATCGAGTGCATAGAGGAGGTCTGTATCTATAATTCTTAAAATAATTGTTATGCTTTTTGTGAACGTTTATCGTGAGTAATTTAGTAAAATGTTAGCGAATTCCCCGGAAGTTTGCGGGGGGTATGCTAGTTCTGAACGTCACATGCTAATGTAAAAAGCTGGTTTTTGATATAAATATGAACTTGATTGAACAAAACATGCATGTATTGTATAACATAATGTCCTAGGGTTGTCATCTGATGAAGATCATCAAAGGTGAGTGCTGCATTTAGCTGTCTTCTGGGTTTTGGTGACATTATATGCTGGCTTGAAAAATGGGTGTCTGATTATTTCTGGCTTGGTACTCTGCTGACATAATCTAATGTTTTGCTTTCGTTGTAAAGCCTTTTTGAAATCGGACAGTGTGGTTAGATTAACGAGAGTCTTGTCTTTAAATAGCTGTAAAATAGTCATATGTTTGAGAAATTGAAGTAATAGGATTTTTAAGGTTTTGAAAATCGCGCCACAGGCTTCAAGTGGCTGTTACGTAGGTGGGACGAATTCGTCCCGCCTAGCCCATAGAGGTTAAAGATTGCTGTACACCAGTGGAACCCATCCAACTTGAAGGAGCTGGAGAAGTTTTGCCTTGAAGAATGTGCAAAAATCCCAGTGGCTAGATGTGCCAAGCGTATAGACATACCCCAAGATACTTGCAGCTGTAATTGCTGCAAAGGTGGCTCTACAAAGTATTGACTTTGGGGGAGTGAATAGTTATGCACACTCAAGTTTTCTGTTTTTTTGTCTTATTTGTTGTTTGTTTCACAATAAAAAATATTTTGCATCTTCAAAGTGGTAGGCATGTTGTGTATATGAAATGATACAAACCCTCAAAAATCTATTTTAATTCCAGGTTGTAAGGCAACAAAATTGGAAAAATGCCAAGAGGGGTGAATACTTTCGCAAGCCACTGGATATACTGTCAGGACTATGCTACCGAAGACAACTCTTGCCTCTCACTTCTGTCAATACCGCCTCACCCGTGGACAAACCAATACATCCACCTTATTTCTCAGTGAGAGAGAGGCCTGTCCCACATTGAATGGGACCACATTACGTAGCTGGATCAACACTTGACTCTCCTCTTCCTTGTACATAATATCATTAGAGGGCAGACGATAGACACAGATACCATAGAGAGATCACAGGTTCAGACAGGACATCAATCTAGAGTAACAACCTGGCTCCTAGAGTTTGTTGCAAGGTGCTTATCATATACACAAGACAAGGCTTATGCTACTCACCAAAGACTGTTTTGTCAATGGCCCACAAGCACGCTAAAATAAATATTTTTCTGTCAATATATTTATTCAGTTATTTTTTTTATCTTTAGTAGTTTTTGTAATTAAATGTATCATATTTTTGGGGGGTTTATCATTATATTCAGTCAAGGTTTAGTTGACCAAAGAGATGTCACCATTCATTCCATGCAGTTTGTAGGCCTGTGCAGAAACTAGGACGTGTTCATTGTATATATATATATATATATATATATATATATATATATATATATATATATATATATAATATACTACCATTCAAAAATTTGGGGTCACTTACAAATGTTCTTGTTTTTGAAAGAAAATCACATTTTTTGTCCATTAAAATAACCTCAAATTGATAAATTGATCAGAAATACAGTGTAGAGATTGTTAATGTTGTAACTGACTATTGTAGCTGGAAACAGCTGATTTTTAATGGAATATCTACGTAGGCGTACAGAGGCCCATTATCAGCAACCTAAAAAAATATTGTTTACCCTCATCAATCTACACAGAATACCCCATAATGACAAAGAAAAACTGTTTTTTTTACATCTTCGTAAAGGAATATCACATTTACATAAGTATTCAGACCCTTTAATTGGTACTTGTTGAAGCAGCTTTGGCAGTGATGACAGCCTCAAGTCTTCTTGGGTATGACGCTACAAGCTTGGCACACCTTTATTTGGGGAGTTTATTCCATTCCTCTCTGCAGATCTTCTCAAGCTTCATCAGGTTGGACGGGGAGTGTTGCTGCACAGCTATTTTCAGGTCTCTCCAGAAATTTTCGATTGGGTTCAAGTCCGGGCTCTGGCTGGGCCACTCAAGGACATTGTTTCTCATGGTCTGAGAGTCTATCGGTACCTTTTGGCAAACTCCAAGTGGGCTGTAACGTGCCTTTTACTGAGGAGTGGCTTCCGTCTGGCCACTCTACCATCAAGGCCTGATTGGTGGAGTGCTGCAGAGATGGTTGTCCTTCTGGAGGTTTCTACCATCTCCACAGATGAACTCTGGAGCTCTGTCAGAGTGATCATTGGGTTCTTGGTCACCTCCCTGACCAACACCCTTCTTCCTTGATTGCTCAGTTTGGCCAAGTGCCCAGCTCTAGGAATTGTCTTGGTAGTTCCAAACTTCTTCCATTTAAGAATGATGGAGGCCACTGTGTTCTTGGGGACCTTCAAGAAATTTTTTGGTACCCTTCCCCAGATCTGTGCCTCAACAAAATCCTGTCTCGGAACTCTACGGACAATTCCTTCAACCTCATGTCTTGGTTTTTGCTCTCTCATGCACTGTCAATTGTGGGACCTTATATAGACAGGTGTGTGCCTTTCCAAATCATGTCCAATCAATTTAATTTACCACAGGTGGACTCCAATCAAGTTGTAGAAGCATCTCATGGATGATCAATGGAAACAGGATGCACCTGAGTTCAATTTGGAGTCTCATAGCAAAGGTTCTCAATACTTATGTAAATATGTTTATTAAAAAAAAATAAAAAATAAACCCCAAAAAAATGTAAAGACCTGTTTATCGCTTTTTCATTATGGGGTATTGTTTGTAGATTGCTGAGGATTTTTGGGGGATTTAATCAATTTTAGAATAAGGCTGTAACGTAACAAATTGTGGAAGAAGTCAATGGGTCTGAATACTTTCCGAAGGCACTGTGTGTACACCCAAATATATATATATTATATATATATATATATATATGTATATGTGTTCACTTGTCACAATGTAAAAGTACCACAAGCACACATCAGGACTGAGAGCAGAAAGAGAGAGAATACATGGAAAGACTAAATCAACTTAACAACCATGCGTAGGAGTATAATGATATTAAAGCAGTGAGATGTACCTTATCTTTCACAGTTATCATGGAGGGTACACAGCTGGAAAGCGTGTCAAATGGATAGAGGCAGGTTCAGAAAAGTACACCTTTAGATTTAGAGAGAGAGAGAGCAGGCGATAAGGGTATTAGTGGTGAGGTGCAGAATAGCTAATTGGCTTTGAATAATTATCATGCTATGCTAAATATTTCCATATTCTCTCCCCAGTGTTGCTAATCATTTACATGTCATTCTTTGCAGGATTTGGAGAGTTGGTGATAAGGAGAGAAAGGCTACCGATAGAGAATAGAAGAATAGCTAAAATATGAGCTTGGATGGTTCTGATGGTGCAGAGCTACAATGAGTCAGTTGGCCCGCACAATGAAGAATTCCGCTGTGTTTTAGTTTACATATAACATAAGTATGATAAGTTATTAGTGTGATAACTTATAATACTTTACTTACTAAGTAACTAACTTATCAATAATGTATGTACATTTCCTGTTCTGTTGCGATATTAGTACCGTCATGCCCTAGGAACTGAGATGTCTCTGTCTATTGGCCAGTGGCTGAGTTAGGGCTTCAACTCTGACCCCCAGGCTAAATAAGCAGTGCAGGGCCACAGCACAGCTTTACTTACGAGCCACCACCACTTCAGATGTTTCTAAGTTAGCCTCGTTCTGCAGCCATGTAGACATACCGTCTGACTGTGCCGCCCTGACCCCGTGGCCAGCAGTGTGGGCCTCGGCTCAGTGACGCACGTGTCACATTAACACAAGAAAACAGGTCCGGCTGCTCAGCCATGTCACACTAGAGCTGTACCTCGCTGACTTTAGCTAGTCTGATTGACTGCCCAGTGAACTAACCATATTCATGTCTCTACTTGACCATCCTTCTAAGTTCACCTTCTCTTTCATATTCTATTGTCTTTGTTTCTCTACTACAATCTTATAAAAAAAGGTGCTATCTAGATCCTAAAATGTATATTCAGCTGTCCCCATAGGAGAACGCTTTGAAGAACTCTATTTGGTTTTAGGTAAATCCCTTTTGGTTCCAAGTAGAACCCTTTCCACAGAGGGTTTCTAAATAGAACCCAAAATGGTTTTACCTGGAACCCAAAAGGGTTCTATATGGAGCCAAAAGGGTTCTCCTATGGGGACAGCCAAAGAACCATTATGGAACCCTTTTTTCGAATACTGTATTCTACTTTATTGTCTTTGGTTCTATACTATTCTACTCTATTGTCTTCGATTCTATACTATTCCACTCTATGGTCTTATATTCTATTCTGTTCTACCCTAACTTTACTCCGCTCAACCCTGGTGCTATACTGACTGTTCTGTACTTTAGTGAGCTTTTCTCCCTGGAAGACACCTCCCATCCTTATATGGCATGGTTAACACACTGGTGGCACAGGGTAAATGAGCCAGTCGTTCACTGACAATTAAAGAGTGGGACTAGGAGGGGGATCTGGAGCCTAGGGCGATGCAGTAGGTTTAGGGGGTAGATGGGGCGAAGGGGGGAGGAGGGAGGTGCTAGGGGAGTGTGGGGCCATGCTCGATATGCAGGAGCACAGATTTTGACAGTAGGGGTTCTCGGGTTGCACCTGAGTAGTGTTTTGTGTGCCTCCTAAGGGATGAATTGCATGCCTGTACATGCCTCCAGGTGAGCAGTTAGACAGAGTTAGAGAGAGGGAGACACCAGATCACATAAGCCTCACATCACAGGCCTGATGCATGCTTTCTTTATAACACAGCCAGCACCCCCAGGTGCAAACCTCAGGTCCCTGAGCACACCTCCCCACAGGTACCATGCACTGTACTGCCCTGCTCTGCTCCACTCTACCTACCGTCACAAGCCTTCATCTCAACACCCCACTGACTCTGGGAGAGAAGAGGAGTAGATAGAAAGCCATTGTATGACACACCCAATCTACAGACACCAGCAGCGCCTTTCACACCAGTCTCCGACGTCTTCTACTTCTCTCTCTCCGCTGGAGCGAGAAACACTTGAATCCTCCTCCCCTCCTCTCCCACTGAGGCAAAGAACTGCCGCGGAGAAAGAGACATGGGGGAAGACACGAAGAAAGGAGAGAAAAGAGAGGAGAGCAGGAAGACGAAGACAAAGAGGGAGGGAGAAAGAGAGATTGAAGGGGAGGAAAAAAGTGTTTCGGCTCTTTTGAACGGGAGATGTACAGTCCCTCTCACTCCAACCTGCCTTTCTGGGTCACTGGAGACATTTAAACGGCACTTATAATTAACAGCTATTTTTAAACAGTGAGGGAGAAGTGGAGCAGTGGTGAGGTACAAAAGCATTAACATTGCCCCAGATTCTGCTATTGAATAGGACACATTACGGCAATATGCTGCCAGATCAAAGTAAGAGAGGAGAAAGGAGACAGGCCGATCAGTGGGGAGAAATTGTTCCCTTTATAATGGCACTAGAATAGGCCTCTTTTGGAGCTGAAACTATTTAATAACTGCATTCACTGCATCTCTGTGTCTGTCCAGTTCGTCTGTCTCTCTGTCCGTCTGCTGCATGCATCCTCCTCCCTCCCTCTTCCTCTTCCTCTTCCCTCCCTCTCCCTCTTCCTCCTCCCCCTTTCTCTCTCTCTCTCTCTCTCTCTCTCTCTCCTTCTCTTTCCCTCTCAAACACACAGCAGCAGTGGTGGATCCAGGGAGCATATCGGCGGGCCAGCCAGAATGAAGACGTGATGTAGATAGCTGACACTCTGCAATGAAAGCCTAATAGAAGGCGAAGTGGTTATCAGAGGCGTCCCCCAGGACCAATGTGCCTCACACTCATGTGTAATGCAAATGTACCGCCGTCTTAGAGGCAGACAGGAGGAGGGCAGGAGGCCTACGCCATGCAGGATTATTCATATATTTACATGTGGATGTATTATTTCATTCATTAACACAGGCTAAGAAGCACGGCCGAGGGGTCTGGATAAAAGTGACGGCTAATAGCATGACCTGTTCTTTCTTTTATTTCGCGCTAGCTATCTCGGTCACTCTCGCTCCTTCCTGATCTCGGTGTGTTTCTCTCTCTCTCTTTTTCGCTCTCTCGCTCTGAAATGGCATGAATGTGTGAGAGGATCTCATAGGGGGGATGCTATAAATACATCTCCTCACATTCACGAGTAACCTCTGTGAAAGGGCACCTTTATTAAGCCATTTACTCTTCCCGTTGTGTGTGTGTGTGTGTGTGTGTGTGTGTGTGTGTGTGTGTGTGTGTGTGTGTGTGTGTGTGTGTGTGTGTGTGTGTGTGTGTGTGTGTGTGTGTGTGTGTGTGTGTGTGTGCACGTCTATGTATGTTTGTGAGCATGCGTGTGTGCGTGCGCGTATATGTATGCGTGTGTATTTGCGTGAGTGTACGCGTGTGTACATTAGTATGTGTGTGTGTGCGTTTGCCATATCTCCCTATTAGCCTCTGGTGCCCTGACCAGTATCCCCTCTCTCCCTCTCCTGCCTTCTTTAATGGGTAATTTAGTGATGCTGCCCTGACATCTAGCCTACTCCTTGTTTGTTGCCATGGATACAGAGCCCTAAGGATAGCTCCCTTGCTCCCTGGCCTTGCTATCTAATGCCATTGATGTCACCTGTTGGATGCTGGCTCGGCAAACAAATGCATTTCATTATCTCTCTCTGAGGGGGAATATATATTATTTATCACTAATAGAGCATTTTTATTATCCTCTCAAATGCACTGATTCTGATGCACGGACCTAGGATAGTGTTGCGTAAGATAGTGCTAGTGTTATATAACAATTTTATGTTTCAATTTTTTTTGTTTTATTCATTATTTACGTCGGTGAAACAAGTGAAAATCTCATAACAAACAAAATGTGAAATAAGTGGTTCCAATTTTTTATCAATATGGCTGTGAGACGTTAAATATCTATTAACCTAATTGTTATTAACATTACCTTGAATAATGATTTCCACAATACAACTCCACAGTAGGGTGTGATGTCATCTTCCTGCGACAGTGAGGTATAATGAAGGCCACACTCCGTGCTCCCTGTAGCCATGTCAGTGTAATAGAACGCAGTGTGCTCCCAAGGTCAACGATACGTGAGCGAATGAAATTCTCCTGGAGGAGAAAAAAGAGCAGGAACCCTTGTTTATATCTCTTTTGATTTTGTTTTTATTGTCAGTGGATGGGGAAATAATAACTTCTTGTGGTCCATAGTGCGGCGCTATATTTTTCACCTGGGTTTATGGCCTGGATGGCTCTGTTATGACAATGGCAGGCCTGGCTGCAGACAGCCCCTCTGATAAATGAGGTGCTTTTGTTGTCCCAAAAAAAGAAATCATAATTCCCCTCCTTCTATCGGAGCACACAGCACCAGCACTGCTGAAGATGTAGCTAGTGCTATATGGGAGAATAGAAATGTGTGTAGGCGCTAGAGTACCTGGAGAAAGCAGATGATACGGTTCAGGGAGTGTATGTTTGGCAGGGGGGTACAGTGACTTGCAAAAGTACTCATCCCTCTTGGTGTTTTTCCTATTTTGTTGCATTACAACCTGTCATTTAAATATATTTTTATTTGGATTTCAGGTAATGGACATACACAAAATAGTCCAAATTGGTGAAGTGAAATGAAAAAAATAACTTGTTTAAAAAAATTCTAAAAAACAAAAACGGAAAAGTGGTGCGTGCATATGTATTCACCAACTTTGCTATGAAGCCCCTAAATAAGATCTGGTGCAACTAATTACCTTCAGAAGTCACATAATTTGTTAAATAAAGTTCACCTGTGTGCAATCTAAGTGTCACATGATCTGTCACATGATGTCAGTATAAATACACCTGTTCTGAAAGGCACCACCAAGCAAGGGGCACCATGAAGACCAAGGAGCTCTCCAAACAGGTCAGGGACAAAGTTGTGGAGAAGTACAGATCAGAGTTGGGTTATAAAAAAATGAGGGCATTAATCAAAGAGGCAACAAATAGATCAAAGATAACCCTGAAGGAGCTGCAAAGCTCCACAGCAGAGATTGGAGTATCTGTCCATAGGACCACTTTAAGCCGTACACTCCACAGAGCTGGGAAGAGTGGCCAGAAAAAAAGCTTAAAGTAAAAAATAAGCAAGTTTGGTTTTCGCCAAAAGGCAAGTGGGAGACTTCCCAAACATGTGGAAGAAGGTACTCTGGTCAGATGAGACAAAAATGGATGCTTTTTGACCATCAAGGAAAACGTTATGTCTGGCGCAAACCCAACACCTCTCATCATCCCGAGAACACCATCTCCACAGTGAAGCAGGGTGGTGGCAGCATCATGCTGTGGGGATGTTTTTCATCGGCAGGGACTGGGAAACTGGTCAAAATTGAAGGAATGATGAATGGCGCTAAATACAGGGAAATTCTTGTGGGAAACCTGTTTCAGGCTTCCAGAGATTTGAGACTGGGACGGAGGTTCACCTTCCAGCAGGACAATGACCCTAAGCATACTGCTAAAGCAACACTTGAGTGGTTTAAGGGGAAACATTTAATATGTCTTAGAATGGCCTAGTCAAAGCCCAGACCTCAATCCAATATGGGGGGGTGAATAGCTACGCACGCTCACGTTTTGTCTTCAATCAATCAAATGTATTTATAAAGCCCTTCTTACATCAGCTGATGTCACAAAGTTCTGTACAGAAACCCAGCCTAAAACCCCAAACAGCAAGCAATGCATGTGTAGAAGCACGGTGGCTAGGAAAAACTCCCTAGAAAGGTCAGGACCTAGGAAGAAACCTAGAGAGGAACCAGGCTATGAGGGGTGGCCAGTCCTCTTCTGGCTGTGCCGGGGGGAGATGATCTTATTTCTTGTTTGTTTCACAATAAAAAAAAATATTTTGCATCTTCAAAGTGGTCGGCATGTTGTGTAAATCAAATGATACAAACCCCCAAAAAATCCATTTTAATTCCAGGTTGTAAGGCAATAAAATAGGAAAAATGCCTAGGGGGTGAATACTTTCGCAAGCCACTGTATGTACAGTACGTACATATTTTTGCTTAGGGCACACACATTCATAATCTAAATTCATATGGATGGAGAATTACCCATTTCTACGTTGTGTACATTTTTCTTTGAATAAATCATTAAGATTCAGTATAAAGGGCATCAAATAACACATCAGCATCATAAACAAACAAACGTCACTTTGAAATGACATTCACTTAGTTTGACATAACAGTTAGAGAGGCCGGCCTTCCAGCTGCTTTAACGTGTGGAGGCAGGGAAGCTGTAGCCACAATGGAGTTACACAACAGGGGGAATGAGGAATACAGGCTTCTACATTTGTGGAGGAGGACAGAACATCACTGGGTTTGGTTTGTCTCCCTAATGTATTTTGCTCCACTTGAAGTAAGGTTAGGGCAGGGGACTGCAGTGTTAAAGCTAACAAACAGACGCTTAAAGTTCTTGTGCTTTTGCAGAATATCTCTGTCTTTTATGTTTTGACTTTTAAGAGAGAGAAAGAGCGAGTGAGAGAATGAGACAACTAGAGAGAGAGAGAGAGAGAGAGAGAGTTAGAAGTTAGAAGCCCCTGAGTTGAATCTCTGCCTTGGCTGGCCTACTGGGGGTGGATGACAGTAGCTTTGGTTTCTGCGTGGAGCTCTCAGCACTCTAGCCTTAAATAAGAACACCCTACTGTGCTTTTCAATTATTTGGGGAGAAATATGCAGTATTCACTTTAAAAGTTAATGCCTTCATGTGTTCCAAACTCGGGGAAATGGAGAGAGAGAGGGGTGATCATAGTTGAACAAGGCAGAAATGTGGAATACTGACTGTCTAGGGGAGACAGGGGTTGGTTGTCACACTTTTTACTACTTAATGTATTTCTCAGCACCAGTATGTTACAAGACAATTTTCAATATTAGGAGAAAGACCAAGGTCGTGGGTTGAAATGTGACCCTTTTTATTCTCATATCTTACTCCAACATGGAGTTACAGTATAAGCCATTAAACACACTCTGTCCACTTGTGACAACCAGCCCCATCCTGGGGTTGGTTGTCACACAGTATGAGGTTGGTTGTCACAGTGTTGGACATTTGTTTTTCAGCAACAATTGATTCAATTTACAACGTTTAAGAAAAAGTATATTTATTGAACAGTATTTCTATCTAACGTAATGAAATAAGTAAAAATAAATTCAACATAGTTTAATATTTGCTTTGAGATTGTAGTTCTTACTCAATACTTAAAAACAAGCTACCTTAGCCATCTGATATTTGGATGAAAATAAAATATTTTGATAAAGCGAAAAAAAGTAAAGCTCTATACATTTGCGTTGAATACATTTTTATTTGTTGAAAACAAGGAATGTTTTTTAAATAGGAACAAGTGTGTGTGTGCTTGTGTCCGTGTGTGTGTGTGTGTGTGTGTGTGTGTGTATGTGTGTGTGTGTGTGTGTGTGTGTGTGTGTGTGTGTGTGTGTGTGTGTGTGTGTGTGTGTGTGTGTGTGTGTGTGTGTGTGTGTGTGTGTGTGTGTGTGTGTGTGTGTGTGTGTGTGTGTGTGTGTCTGTCTTGTGTGTCTTTCGTGTCTTACGTGTTGCTGAGTCAGAGTCACATGACTCCGTTTTGACAAGCAGGTCCGGATCAAATCTGAACCACTCATAGACGTCTATGTTTGACAAGTTTGTAAAACACAGACGTCTTTTCAACATCCGGAAAACAAGTCTTCCAAGCATCTTTTCAACGTAATTTAGCTTACTGGGTACATAGTTTTTTTTCAGTTTCAAGTTGTATTGTCACATGCACAGGATACAGCTGGTGTAAAACAGTACAGTGAAATACTTAACTTGCGAGCTCTTTCCAAACAATGCACAATGAAGGTACAATCAACTGTAGATAAGTGAATAGAAAGAAAATAAACTAGAATGAAGCTACCGTGATTACGTTGTGCAGAGGTACTGGAGTGAATGAGGAAGGAATGTACATGTACAGTATATTGGAATTAAAGTGACTGGTAGCGGGATAAATACTAATGGTCATAATTATCGTAATAAGCAATAAATTAACATTGAATGCTAATATTAATCACTGTAATCAATCAATTATGTCAGCAGCGTATATGGTGTGTGCATGGTAATGTGTGAGTGTATGTGTGAGGTGCCAGTAGTGAGTGTGTGAGCATGCGTGTGTGTGTGTGTGTGTGTGTGTGTATGTACGTATGCGTGAATGTGAAGAGCACCAGTGAAGGTGTGTATGGATGAGTGATAGAGATCTGAGGATGGGCATAGAGTCTGTGCAGGTAGTCAGTGTGGATAGTCCATGGGAGAGAGGGAGGGCAGGGATAGTTAGCTATTCAAACGTTTTATGCTATTCAACAGCCTTATGCCATTGAGGAAAAAAACTATTTCGGAGCTTGTTGGTTCTAGACCCTATGCTCCGGTACCGCCTGCCAGATGGGAGCAGAGAAAACTGTCCATGGCTCAGGTGGCTGGAGTTCTTGGCCATTTTTCAGGGCTGTTTAAACACTGTCCATGGCTCAGGTGGCTGGAGTCCTTGGCCATTTTTCAGGGCTGTTTGGGCGGAGCAGTTGCCTTACCAGACGGTGATACAACCAGTCAGGATACATTCGATGGTACACCTGTAAAAGTTCCCAAGGATCTGAGGGGCCATGCCAAATGTCTTCCTTCTCCTGAGGGGGAAGAGGCGCTATCATACCTTCTTAAGCCATGCTAAGTCCTCAGTGATGTGTACGCTGAGAAACTCTCAACCCCCCCACTCCTGTTTCCTGTAGTCCATGATCACCTTCTTAGTTTTGCTGACATTAAGGGAGAGAGTATTGCTCTGACACTACACTGCCAGGTCTCTGACTTCCTCCCTGTAGGCTGCCTCTTCAACATCAGCGATTAGGCCAACCACCATCGTGTCATCAGCAAACTTTATGATGGAGTCGGAGTTGTACGTGGCCATGGGTAAATAGGATTACAAAAAGGGGGCTAAACACACACCCCTGGGGGTCCCCACGTTGAGGGTCAGTGTGGCGGAGGTGTTGTTACCTACCCTCACCACCTGGGGTCAGCCCGTCAGGAAGGCCAGGGTCCAGTTGCAGAGGGAGGTGTTCAGTCCCAGGGTCCCGAGCTTGGTGACGATCTTGGAGGGCACTATGGTGTTGAATGATGAGCTGTAGTCAATGATCAACATTCTCGCATAGGTATTCCTCTTTTCTATGTGGGAGAGGGCAGTGTGGAGTGCAAATGAGATCGCGTTGTCTTTGGATCTGTTGGGGCGGTACGCACATTGATGTGGGTCCATGGTGTCTGGGATGATGAAGTTGATTTGTGCCATGACAAGCCTTTCTAGGCACTTCATGATTACAGATCACTTCATGATTGCCTTGCGGCCTAAGGTCTTGCGGCCTAATGAGTATTGACCAACTTAAAAACCTTACTCAAGTCAGCCTCGAAGAGAGAGAGATCACCCATTCTTCCGGATCAGCGGGGGCCCTCATGGAAGGCTCTGTGTTGTTTTGGTCCAAGCGTGCATAAAAAGGATTCAAAACGTCTGGTAGAGAGACATCGTTGGGTAGCTCACGACTAGGCACTCGTTTATAAACCGTATTAAACTGTAGTCCTTGCCACATGCAAAGAGCACGGGAGCTGGTGAAGTAGGATTGCACCTCAATCCTGTATTGTCTTTTCACATGTTTGTTGGCTCTGCGGAAATTGTAGCGAGACTTCTTGTATGCGTTGAATAAAGTCTTGAATAAAGCCTCAAGGTTAGCTATTATAGCCTTATGTGTGTCTGCCTTGTCTTTTAGCTTGGCGCGTACCTCAGTGTTAATCCAGGGTTTTGGATTGGGAAAGCAGCCACTTTTCACTGTGGGTACAACATCATCGATGCACTTTGTTATGAAGCTAGTGACTGAGATTTTAAGCCCGTCAATGTTTTCAGCTGAGTCCCAGAAGATATTACAGTCCACGCTAGCAAAGCACTCTTGTACCCTCTGCTTCAACGGACCATTTTTCTATCACACACGTCACAGGTACTTCCTGCTTGAGCTTTTGGAGGTAGGAGTATAGAGTTTTGATCTGATTTGCCAAAAGGGGGGTACATTTTTTTACAATGGGGTTGTCAGATTGTGACAAGCAACCCTATCATCAACATCTCTCTTGCTCTCTGAAACACACTCTCATGGAAAAAGTATGGACGACTGTCTATCTCCACAAAATAAACAAAACGCATAAACACTCACACAGCTCAGGTTATATGCATGTTATTTTACTTTCCTGTACATCAAACACATGACAGTATCTACAGTATATCCAAAGAAGAGGGGCTTCTCATGTCTGCTACCCTGTCCTCCACAGACGGAAAACCAATGCAGCCTAAAAAAACATGGGGGGAATGTTTTCTCACCCCCAACCTTCAGTCCTGACTCCCCTGATTGTGTGCCCCCCCAGTGCTCCCTCCCCCTACTCGGCAGGGTTGGAGCGCACCTTCTCGCTAAAGGGCTCAGGGGTCACACATCTGCATGTGAAATGTGAACCCTCTGACATTCCAGGGCAGACATAGCCGCCCCCGGCCTTTTGTTCAGTGAAGCGCCGTTGTCAGGCCTGACAAGCCGAACGTAGCACTCCGCTCCACTCTGAGAGGAGTACCCAGTGCAGTAGCAGCTTTCACTGACCACTGCACACACTGGGGGGAGAAAAAGCAAGCAAGGATGTAATAAATGATGTTTATCCCAGATGAAATTGTTACTTGGTGCAGGCTGTAACAAATCCTAGTTTTGCAGTGGTGGGTGTTGTCGGGGGCAGTGGGCAGGCAGCATTTAGGCTAAGATGGGTCCGTGGGCTTTTAAACAGGCAGCCCGCTGAGGTGCTATGGCAGAGGCCTAGGCCCTTTCAGCCCATGAATTAAGTTCTGAAGCACAAAGGGCAGCTATTCACCAGCACTGACGGACTTCACACTGTCCTTTATATCCCCAACTGGCAGGCAGGCAGGACAGGTGGAGAAAGAGAGACGGAGAGAGAGAGAGAGAGAGAGAGAGAGAGAGAGAGAGTGTGAGGGGGGAGATAGAAGGAGAGAGAGGGGGGCTACTCAGCAATAGAGGGAGGTAGAAAATGGGAAAGAGGAGGTGCTTAGAGAGTAAGGGACTAAGGGAGTCACATCAAAAGGGGAAGAGAGAGAGAGAGAGAGAGAGAGAGAGAGAGAGAGAGAGAGAGAGAGAGAGAGAGAGAGAGAGAGAGAGAGAGAGAGAGAGAGAGAGAGAGACGAATGGAGCATGGGAGAAGGAACGATGCTGCTTAAAAAAAGGTTGTGTTTGTGATGAAGGGAATGAAGATGGTGGAGGAGTAACAGTGCATAGTCCCTGTGGCTGGGAGTGACCTTTAGCTCTCCCTTGGCCTCCCTGTGCGCCTCACTCCACAAAACAGAATTCTGTCAAAGCACCATAGCAGGTCCCAGCATACCTTAACACACTAGCTGTGTGTAGTCTGCTTTTGGTCTTACACTGACAGTGTTAGCATGCAATTAGATTGAACTCACCAAAGCAATGTTTACTCAGTGTCATTGTAGTTTAGAAACTACGACCAACACACATACGCATGGACGCACGCACGAACGCACGCAGGTGTGCACACACACACACACACACAAACACAGTTCTCATTCAGAACACTTGAAGCTTCTGCCTTAGTAATAATCATCGCAAACTACTCTATTTTATTGACCACGGGGAAAAGAGTTTCCTAGTCTCAGCAATCCCTCACTCTGGGATTGACTATTACATTTTCAACGTCTTACTGCAACTCTCTAAGACAGGGATGTCAATTATATCTTCAACGAAGCTGGAGTCTGGTTTCCCCGTCCTGGATCCTGGTTTCTGATCAAACAGCTACTTGCTGGACACAGTCAGCCATTAGGGCATGACATTAGGGCATGCCCACCTCCCCCCAGACATTGTTGGACATTGTTGAGTATGATTGCATAGCCCATGCAAATGCATCATTAAATGGAAAGGCCAAGTAAAAATACCCAAAAAATATTAAGAGAAAGGGAGGGAGGAGAGAGAGAGAGAGAGAGAGAGAGAGAGAGAGAGAGAAAGATTGAGCCCCACCCTCTTCATCATACACATATCAATGAATTGGCGAGGGCACTACAACGGTCCGCAGCACCCGGCCTCACGCTACTAGACTCTGAAGTCAAATGTCTACTGTTTGCTGATGATCTGGTGCCTCTGTCACCAACCAAGGAGGGCCTACAGCAGCACTTAGATCTTCTGCACAGATTCTGTCAGACCTGGGCCTTGACCATGAATCTCAATCAGACAAAAATAATGGTGTTCTTAAAAATTCCATCTAGACACCTACCTCAGCCTTAACATCAGCACCACAGGTAACTTCCACAAAGCTGTGAATGATCTGAGAGACAAGGCAAGAAGGGCCTTCTACGCCACCAAAAGGGATCATTAAATTTGACATCCCAATTAGGATCTGGCAAAGAATACTTGAATCAGTGGTTGTGAGGTCTGGGATCCACTCCCAAAATTGAGACTCTGCATGCAGAAATCTGCAAGAACATCCTCCATGTACAACGCAAAACACCAAATAATGCATTTAGTACAGAATTAGGGCGATACCGGCTAATTATCAAAATCCTGAAAATAGATTCAACAGGTACCTAAAAGGAAGTGACTCACAAAGCTTATAAGAAAGCCATCACCTGGAGAGAGATGAACCTAGAGAAGAGTCCCCTCAGCCAGTTGGTTCTGGGCTCTGTTCATAAACTCAAACAGACTCCCCAGAGCCCCAGGACATTAACACGATTAGACCCAACCAAATCATGAAAAAAACTAAAAGATAATTACTTGACATTGGAAAGAATCAAACAAAAAACAGAGCAAACTTGAATGCTATCTGTCCCTAAACAGAGAGTACACAGGTAGCAGAATACCTGACCACTGTGACTTAGACAACATTAAGAAAAGCTTTGACTATGTACAGACTCAGTGACCATAGCCTTGCTATTCATAAACTCCCATATCTACTGGGTTAAATACCACAGTGTGCCATCACAGCAGCACGATTTGTGACCTGTTGCCACACGAAAGGGGCAACTAGTGAAGCACAAACACCATTGTAAATACAACCCATATTTATTGGTTTATTTAAATTCCCTATTGTACTTCAACTATTTGCACATTGTTAGAACACTGTACGAAGCCAATAATATAACATTTGAAATGTCTCGATTCTTTTGCTCATTTCTAATTGTTTATTTAATTTTGGTTTATTGTCTATTTCACTTGCTTTGGCAATGTAAATATATGTTTCCCCATGCCAATAAAGCCCCTTTGAATTTAATTGAGAGAGAGAGAGAGAGAGAGAGGAGAGAGAGAGAGAGAGAGAGAGGAAGAGAGAGATGACGACAGAGAGAGAGAGAGAGAGAGAGAGAGAGAGAGAGAGAGAGAGGGGGGGGGGGGGGGGGTGGGGGGGGGGGTTGCAATCTGAGCCCTGCACTCTTCAATATTTACATTAACGAATTGGCCACTATTCTAGAAAAATCCTGAGCCCCTGGTGTTAGTCTCCACAATTCAGAAGTTAAATGCCTACTCTTCGCAGATGACCTATGCCTGCTGTCACCCACAGCACATGGCCTACAGCAGAGCCTGGACCTGCTAGAGCAGTACTGCCAGACCTGGGCCCTGGCAGTAAACCATAAAAAGACTAAAATAATGATTTTCCAGAGAAGATCCAGAACTCAGGGAAGTTCTCAATTGGTACAAAATATATAGAGTACTGTACACACTACAATTACTTAGGTTTAAAAATAAGCTCAACTGGACACCTTAATGAGGCAGTGAATGAACTGAGAGAGAAAGCACACAGGGCATTCTACGCCATTAAAAAGCAAATTAAAATTGAAATACCTATTAAAATTTAACTAAAATGAATATGTCATTGAACCAATTGCACTTCATGGCAGTGAGGTGTGGGTTCCACTTGCAAAACAAGATTTCATCAAATGGGACAAACACCCCA